>NC_081405.1:563631044-563748544 GCF_030272615.1 Cryptomeria japonica
CATATACGTATGTATATATATAAATGTATAAATGTATAAATATATGTATAAATGTATAAATATATGTATATATGTATATACATACATACATACATACACACACACACACATACACACACACACATGTACATGTGTATATACTGATGGACTTGAAAAGCATTGAGGGGGGTGCGAATTAGTGACACCAAATAAAACACTACTTCAAACACTAACCGATAGATGAACTTAACCAAGCATTTAAACAAAATACATGCTATCCAAAATGATATAACAACATCCACAAAAAGTAAAGCATCCACCATAACACAAGTGTTTATACGTGGAAAATCCAAATAGGTAAAAACCACTGTGAGATGGAACTCATAAGTTAACTATCTGCAGTAATAGATAACTGACTGGTTAAGGTCTACAAAGTGCTTTGCTAGGAGCGAATCTTGTTAGAGATCCCAAAGCTTGATTATAAGCTTATACCTTGTTAAGAGTACTACCCTATTAGAAGTAACCTCGTTGGAGGATTAGAGAATCCAAACTAATGGATCACCTTGTTAGAGGATTTGTATAATGAAGCTTGTTAGAGCTTACTTGGTTAGGGGATTTGATTATGTTGTAATGATTAGAGAACAATAAGAATGGTTTGATCTATTCTGAGTAGTGCAATACTTGCTTGATCAGATCCTTCTAAGCACATTCAACACTGCTCTTCATCTTAATACTTATCGCTCTTCAACAAAATATTTCACTCTTGATGCATATCAGTATTCGCATAATATCCTCTATATCACTTACAAATGATTCACTAAGATGTCTTAAATAGACATTCAAATCTTATGTCGGCCTAAGGAAATCAAAACACAATTTCCTAGGTGCAGTGTATTTAGACAAGTGATCAAAACTCATTAGAAAAGTGACCGCCAAGAAGTCGGTGCTGGTAACTCATCACAAAATCAGATACCTGTTAGAACTGTCAATACCGGTTGGAAAAAAACATGTGAACCGTTGTCCTAGAATCTTCCGCTTGATCTCCATATTCATCTTCATCTTCATCTTCATTTTGATGCTGACTTAGCGTAGCCATAGGTTGTATCTTATGCGCATATCGATTTACACAAAGTACTAGTTAGAGATGAATCTTAAACATATCGGTTGACAATGTAAACCAATTGAAGTTACACTTGTAGTCAATGTAATAATATGTGTGTGTGAGATTGTTTCATCAATGACAACAAGTGATGAATACATTACAATCATCATCAAGCCAACAATCTCCCCCTTTGGCATTGAAGGCAACACTTAGAATTTTTTTTAGAGTAATACAATACTGCTAAGTATGCATACACAACAAATTTACACATATACTCATACTCCCCCTTAATGCATGCATAAATACAAAATTTTCAAAAATACACATACATATTATTACTCCTCCTTTGGCAACAATGCCAAAATGAAAAAGTAAAATATATACATATATATAGAAAATCTGTATCAAAGTGTTCAACATTTATTAACAACTTAAAATAGTTCATGCATTGGCTAATCTCATAAAAATATCATTGAAGTTCTGCTTCATCTGTGATAAAGCATTTTCCCATGATTCTAGTATGTTATTAGCATACTCAAATGTAGACATCAGCTGGGAATGGAATTCTCCCATTCAGTCTAGTGTGTAGGTTTCAGGAGTAACAAGAATAGCTTTTGCATTGGAGTAGGCTCTCTAAAGAATGTCGACCTGTGAGGTGAGCAGACTCTTTAGCTCTTTTAGAGATCGGAGTCTCTTAGCCTTCTCATTATCATTCCTGTTCAATCTGTCTTGCAAATCATCTACAGACTGGTTAAAGGAATGAATGGATTCCTGGAGTGGGACATATGCCTTGCATATCCTTTCCATTTCTTGCTCGGTTTCAACTTGACTCTTAGAAATGTCAGAATAAATGAAAGAAACATTGGAGGTAAAGGAAAGATACTTTCCTCTAGATTCAATAGCTTTTCTCAACAAACTTCCATTATGAGATAGAGCCATTTTGCCACTTTCAATGGTCTTTGCTAGTTTATCTCCATATTTCTTCTTGTGACTCTTCTCAGCAGACATTTGAGCAACATCTTCAAGTGACTTGATTTGATCAGATGCATATACAACTAATTGACCAAGTTTGCTAATGGGTGTAGGAAGATGTGCAACAGTTGTTTCTGGTAGTAAACCAAACAAAATTTCTACTGCATTCTGGATTGTCTCTGCTTCAATCTTTTTCTCTTTCAGTCTCTTTTTATGCACTCTAGATTGCATAACATTAGCAATCTTCAACATTTCTGACGTTCTCAAAGTGTTCATATCAATGGGTCTTGAAATACTTAGAGAATAATCATCATCATCTTCAAGTAGTTTCTGCTTCGTCGGTTCAGAGGGTACACTCTTAATGATAGCTCTCTCTGTGTTCTACTCTATTGTCTCTTTAGGTATTTGAGTGACAACTTTCTCAGTAGACTCCTTTTGAGTATTTTCAATGACTGGTGGAGATTGGGGTTTCTCCAGTTGTTCTATTGCCGGTTCATTGTCTACTTTTAGTTGAATAGCCGGTTGATCAACTAATGTAACATGTACTTCAGTAATTGTAAGAGGCTCCATATCTGGTGCAGTGTTGTCTCCAGATAGGTCTACTATGTTCTGAACATCTTCATCAACAAGAATAATGAAATCATCCTTCTTCTTGATTGGATAGACTATGTCAGGCTGAACAATCTCCTCTTCATCCATTTCCGGTAGAGGAACATCATCTGTACTATTATCCTTATTACTAGAGTGGATGAGTTCTTCCCTCTTTTTGATTACACAGGCTAGCTGATGTGTCTCAGACTCAATAACTACCCTTTTTGCATTAAGAAGCTTCAATTTTCTCATTTTAAAATCAAAATATACTTTGTATTGCTCAACTAAAGCATTAATTCCATCCAAGGATAAATTGGGAAAATATTGTACAAATATTTCATCAATAATCTTCTTTTCCAATTGAATATCTTCCTCCCATTTATCTAAAAGAGTATTATACAAAGAGATTGAAATATCCTTTTCCAAGTCATGCGAAAATCTATTGTAATGACCCAAATAAGTAATTACCTATTGAATGAATTGCTTCTGCTCATCTTTAGTGAAAGAAGCAAAATATTCTTGGACATTGTCGAACCTATTTCTTCCTAGTGTCTTCATTGTTCTCTCAAAAACTATGTCAAGTTTGTAGGTAGCTATATCAATAGGTGTAGTTGCCTTTGGCACTACCTTTACCTTCTTGGATGTTCTGCTGGTTGCTTTTTCCTTCTTTGGTTCTTCTTCAGAATCTGTTCCCTCAGACTCTGGTTGCAAAATCAATTTTTGATTTCTCTTCTTTGGTGCATTCTCCTTCTTTACATATACTTTAGGTGCCAGTTCCTTTTTGGTTAGGACACTCTGAGTCACCCTTTTGGTCTTTATCATAGGAGACTTTTCATCAAATTTCTTTTTCTTTCCTTTCACATTAGCTATAGGTACAATATCGGTTTCTGTTGGTACAACTTGGACTACCGCAATGTCCAATTTTGCCTGCTGTTTATCTTTAGGTGATGCTAACAGGGTATTAGCATAGCCAACCAGTAAATCATGATTAACCTCATAGCTCATATCTTCCATCTCTTCCTTTCTAGGCTCAATTGCTTGCATCAAGCAAAAGTCAGTGGTAACAATGAAAACTATGTCCTTTGCAAAGAATTTTACCACATCTTTAGGTAATCTCATTCTCATGCTCATCTTTTTTTGAAATTCATTAAAATACTTATTCAAGGCAGTTGAAAAAGTATTCTTCACAACCTTAATGCTATTTTTGATCTGTGCATTGACCAGTAGGTCTTTTGATAATTCAATGTCTCCAATTCCTTGTAGGAAGTTCCGGAAATAGAAAAATAACCCAGCTAATAGCTGACCATATTTGAACTTTTGAGTGTTGTCCTTCTTAATAGATTGCAAATTTTGAAATAATTGCTCTGTGATGGCTTCACAAAGATCATAATCTGCATTATCAACAATCATTCTATGTGTTGTATGAATTGTTGCAGACGGAACACTATTAAGTCTACTAGAGTAAAATACCCAGTAGCCTATCACCATTGCTGCAAGTTTCACTGTAGGGTCTCTAATATTGTTGATAGAAAAAGCACGCCTATTAGATGTAGAACAGGTTAATTTGAAGACAATATCCTTTGAAATTTGTCTTAGCACATGAATTTCACCGGTTGAGAAATAATTAGTTATGGCCTCAATATCTTCCTTGGTTATTGTGTGAGTCCTTTCTAAATACATGTTCTCTCCATGGACTCGACTCAGAATGATTTTGATGTGTTCTTCATCAAAATCTTCAAGAAAGTAGGCGGCATTATGAAAACCTTTTTCAAAAACCCTAGCATATTTTGTTTCAATCTTTCCGTTCTTATCACAAAGTGATTTCAACTGTGTATAAATGTGTAGAGTTCCTAAATCTTCTATTTTGCAGTTTATATAACTGGACAAGTCACCTTTGACCACAACATCGCTCGGGACTTGCGACAATGCATTAAAAGACATAATTTGATCTGCCTTTAGAGCTTCCTTAGGCTCAACAGTGATCATCAACCTCTCTACAGACTTAGAAGTAGATGCCATTCTAGATAAGCAAGTTTCAAAGCTGTATACTCAAAGAAATACCTTGTTTCTTGCACATCGCTCCGTTTTCCGATTTAAATGCCCAGATGCACACTAGTTCACCTCTCTGCAACTTTTGATTCAACTTAATTTCTCTAATCATAAAATAATTCACCAATTGACAACAAGAAAATCTTGTTCGGCTCTACAATCGCTTCAAATTTCTTTCTCAAAAGAGTTAGGGTAAGAAAAGACAAAGTAAAACTTTCTTTTATCCTTTTTACCAACTGCAATAAATGCTCGCACTTGAGGTTACAAACCCTAATTTTACCACTCAAGTGAAATACTGGTTGATAACATGTCAATAATAAGACCAAAATTCATGATTCAAAAATTCTCTCTTGCTCATTTTACAAGGGGTCCAGAGATGTTTTACTGTTAAGCTCCCCTTAGCCATGTTAAAATAGGCTTAAGTCACCAGTGTTGGGTTCTCTTCACTAGGTGAAGGAACGATTTCTTCTCCAGGTGAGTCATCACTTTTCTCCTTCCAAATCCGATTCATATCTTCTCTGGTTTCCTCAACATCAACTTTCTGCTTGCCTTTCTGATCCTTGAAAGAGTCGACCGGTTTGTTATTTCTTGATCTACAAAATTTTGCTAAGTGCCTTGGTTTGTTGCAGTGATAACAAACCATACCAGATGATCTCCAAGGTCCTATATTTCCTCTTCCTATTCTTCTTTTGCAGTTCATAGCCACATGACCAAAGTTATTACAGAAGGTGCAAATAACATTTGTTACCTTTTCCATCTTGAATGGACTAAACCTCTTGCTGTAGGATCTTTGCTAGTTTAGGTTTACCCAGTTATCAAATTTCCTTATCCAGTCACCATTTGGTCTTGGATGCATGTGTGGTACATGATTGTTTGCTCCATATCCGCACTCAACATGACTATGCCCATACATTCCACATGTGAAGCAATGACCTTCAAACTTTCTTGATACATACCTAGCATTAGTTTTGTAATTTGCATTTCTGTTAGGTTTGTCTCTACAGACATTTGCAGTATGATCAGGCTTATGGCAAATAAAGCAAACAGGTTTAAAAACCTTCTTACCAATAGTCTTATTGACTTTAGGAGAAGTTTTGTTCTTGGGATAGTTGCTCTTTGTACCTGAGGATTCACCCTTTTCAGTTGTATGAAAACCAAGTCCAGAGATATCACCCTTCATTCTCTATGATTGAATTTGTTCTTCCAGCATGGTAGAAATTTTCATTAACTTCTCCAATTTCTCATTGGCTTCAGTAAGATTTTTGACAAGATCTCCATTATTCTTAGATAGGTTCTCTTTCAGAGACTATACCAGCTCAAGATCTAGCTTTAGGTTCTCCTTTTCTTATGTTTCAGCAATCAAGTTCTCATGCATAGTGTCTTTTCCCATTTGAGCTTTATAATCTCTTGATCTCTTTCCTTGATAAGATCTTTAGCAGCTCTTCTGGCTTCCAGTTCCTGACTCATGCGGATAGTGAGACCTTATAGCTCTCTCCATAGATTCAGTTTCTCACCGTTCAACTTTTCAACTTCTCTTGCTAAAGATTCAATATTGGCTTCACTAAAGAACCATTATGAGATATTTCTAACATTTTTTCAGATAGCTCTCTCCTTTTGACTTGAGAAGCTTTCAGTTTGCCCCTAAGGGATTTAACTTCATTTCTGCTAGCTTCTAGCTCTCTAGCCATCTCAAAGTAGCTCTTGTCCCCCATGGTAGTTTCAAGACTCCCTTCTAAGTGGTTAGGATTCAAAGAAATTAGGCTCTCATACCAATTGATGGGATTGAAAAGCACTGAGAGGGGGGAGTGAATCGGTGACACCAAATAAAACACTACTTCAAACACTAACTGGTAGATTAACTTAACCAAGCATTTAAACAAAATACATGCTATCCAAAATGATAGAACAACATCCACAAAAAGTAAATCATCCACCATATCACAAGTGTTTATTCATGGAAAACCCAAATAGGTAAAAACCACGGTGAGATGGAACTCACAAGTTAACTATATGTAGTAATAGATAACTGATTGGTTAAGGTCTACAAAGTGCTCTGCTAGGAGCGAATCTTGTTAGAGATCCCAAAGCTTGATTAGAAGCTTATACCCTGTTAAGAGTACTACCCTATTAGGAGTAACCTTGTTGGAGGATTTGAGAATCCAAACTAATGGATCACCTTGTTAGAGAATTTGTACAATGAAGCTTGTTAGAGCTTACCTGATTAGGGGATTTGATTCTGTTGTAATGATTAGAGAACAACAAGAATGGTTTGATCTGTTTTGAGTAGCACAATACTTGCTTGATAAGATCCTTCTAAGTACATTCAATGTTGCTCTTCATCTTAACACTTATCACTCTTCAAAAAAAGATTTCACTCTTGATGCATATCAGTATTTGCATAACATACTCCATATCACTTACAAATGATTCACTAAGATGTCTTAAATAGACATTCAAATCTTATGTCGGCCTAAGGAAATCAAAAAACAATTTCCTAGGTGCAGTGTATCTAGACAAGTGATCAAAACTCATCAGAAAAGTGACCGCCAAGAAGTCGGTGCTGGTAACTCATCACAAAATCAGATACCAGTTAGAATAGTCAATACCGGTTGGAACAAAATATGTGAACCGTTGTCCTGGAATCTTCCGCTTGATCTCCATCTCCATATTCATCTTCATTTTTATACCGACTTAGTGTAGCCATAGGTTGTCTCTTATGCACATACTGGTTGACACAAAGTACTAGTTAGAGATGAACCTTAAACATACCGGTTGACAGTGTAAACCAATTGAAGTTACACTGGTAGTCAATGTAATCATATGTGTGTGTGAGAGTGTTTCATCAATGACAACAAGTGATGAATACATTACAATCATCATCAAGCCAACATATACACATGTACATGTGTATATACATATGTACATGTGTATATTTATACATATATAAATATATATATGTATACATATGTACATGTGTATATATACATATATAAATATATATATATATATATATATATGTATATATGTATGTATACACATATATATATATATATATATACATATATACATGTATATATACATCTATATATACATATATACATGTATATATACATATATATGTATACATATATATACATACATATACACATATATACATATATATGTGTATATGTATATATATGTATACGTATACATATACATATATGTATGTATATGTATATATACATACATTTATACATATATATACATATGTATACATACATACATATATATATATATATATACACACACACACACACATATACATATATACATACATATATATATATGTGTGTGTATACATATACATATATGTATGTATATATGTATATATGTATATATGTATATGTATATGTATGTGTATGTATATGTATATGTATGTATATATACATATATGTATATGTATAATGTCTTGATCACAAAATAATAATAGTAGATTGTAAAATAAAAAAGAACTCTTAAATAAAAATTAAAGAGAATATATATATATTTTTCATTCTTGCTGCTATTATTAGTATTTAATTCTTAACCCATAGATTGCAGTGATTTGATTCTTTGTCTCTCTCTAATACTTGCAAAGATAGGGAGTGTGTGGGGGAAAGGCAAAGTAAAGTGGTGACATGGAAAAAATGTCCCAAGATGGGTAGTAAACCTTGAGGGAACCGCATGTAGACTATGTCATGCGCCCTTGGAACAGTAAATCTTTCATCTTGTAAGGTTTAGCAGAGTAGGGAAGAGGAGTCCCATGCAATCTATGGGAAGTAAGTCATAGAACAAATTAACAATATATTCATCTTAATTGAAAATATTTTAGCATTTCATTATTGGCATAAGTAAATGATTGATAGGTATGCATAATATTATCTATGATTGGATAATATGGAAAAAAGTTAATTTGTATAAAGGATGAGCTCCTATTCCTAAATCCTAAATTATTGCTAATTTATGTTTTTAGGGTGAACTTAGGAAGGGGTCATCACAACCTAGTTCTACCAATGATGGTGGTGTGCTAAGAAATGGTAATAATTAATTCATTCTTACATTTTCTACTCCTCTCAAGAACTAGACTAACCATTTTTCCAAAGTTGCTATTTCCTTCAATCTTATTAAAATTTCTCAATCCAGAGGATATAATAAAATCACAGTGGAAGGGAACTCAATAAATGTAATAAAATTCTTAAGGGTGATTTAAATGTATACATGAATGATTTATAATTTTATAAATAATTTTGTCAAAATCACCCAAGATTTAGATGGGATGGTATTTCAACATGTGTTACATAAGGGGAACTATTTGGCCAACTCCCTCACTAGCATTGGTGTCACTCTTGATCATTTGATGATTAGGGAAGATTTATCTTCCCTTCACTTGCAAGTGAAGTCATTTTAGGTTAATGAAAGTTTTAATGTACAATCAATGTTGAATTTTAGTTGGTTCAAAGGAATTTTTTACCATTTACAACTAAGAATTAGCTATTAGGAAACCATTAATGGTTTGTGAGAGATTGAAAATATAAATTTTAAGGTAACTATGAGTGGAAATGGTGACAATAGATAGAAAATAGGGGGTGATAAAAATAAGGTTGAGCCATCTAATTGTGAGGGGGTCTATCATAGGCCTTAGGTGTGAAAATAATTTGGTGGAGGGTGGATTAATTCCATTCTTAGAATGATTTTGAGGTCACCACCTTGTAGTTTCAAAATACCTCACCAAAACTTGAAAGAATAAGGTGGTTATGTTTAGCTGGGAATGTAGCATTAATGAGGAACTCTAGTCATGTTGTAGGGCTATTGACTAAAGGAAAAAAAAATGTTTAGAGATAGAAAGACAAAGGATGAAGAAATCTAGGTATTTTTTAATTATAACAAGATATAATTAAGTGAGATTGCACTATAAGTATGAAAGAAACTCTTTCAAATCTATTTAGGTTGTGGTGGTAGAGGTGGCCATGAGGTATGCCATCCTTGATGGGAGATATGTCTCTATTTATGGTTATCACTTTGTTCTTTCGAATCACTACCATCATAGAATGCAAGTGTCTTTCCCTTTTTATTTGCTAGTTGTAGCATTACAAATTGTATACCTAGTAGTACATCGTAAATGATCACTAATTCAATTTACACCCAATGTTTGTGCCCCTACTTTATCATGTCATATCCTCATCTCCTTTCTAGGTTCATTTGTGCCTATTCTCTAGCTTTGAGGCTATGAAAAACCTTTTGTGGGTCCTAACATGGGATACCCACCCCATTTTAACATTGTTTTAGTCTTGATTGTGTTGGGACTAGGGCATGGAATGCATTGGTCTAGACCATGGCACCCCAAAACACCATGGTCCCGCTCAATCCAACCCCAATTTGAAATAGGGTGGGGGCTATATCTCATTGGTGAGATTTGATCCCCATGGCTCTACATGCCCGTTGGAGGTTGGCCTAATCAGTAATTTACCTAGAAAAGCCTATATAAAGACATCATATTAATTCATTTAGATCTAAGACTCCATCCACATCTGACCTAAAGTATTCATGCATTCATGAAGCATTCATCAAGCATTTTTTAGAGATCTTGAAGGCTGCAAATTCATCCTTCAACAATTGTGGAGAAAAATTACACCAATCTTATGCAATCATGTGTGCATGATTAGGGTTTTATGTTTGTCATGCCATTTCATATAACATTTTTAGAAAAAAGATATGGTTAATAAGGAATATCATTTGGTGGTAAATGCCCATATTTTAGATAGTCATGATGGGTCTGAGCTTGATGATGATTCGTCTAACGTTCCTCTTCATAAAAAAGGGAGGGTTGATGATGTTGATAAAGAGGACATGAATGTGGAAGCTGGTTTGGAGGAGGAACAGGGGAATGCAACTGTTGATGAAGCAAAGAATGAGAAGAAAGAGGCTGTAGGAGAAGAGGAGGAGGTGTAGAGAAAAGTGTATGTTGAAAAGACGGATTCAAACCCTATTGTCTTGGATAGCAAGAATGTTGCTCAAAATACCAGGGAGGAAGTTAACCCTAAGTCTATGAGCTCTACGCAGGGTAGGGAAACGATAGACTCCATTTTGAACGCTACCAGAAATAGCACTCTGGAATTTTTTAATTTCCAGAAATGGGTAATTAAATATTTCCAGTATTCAGAATAAACAGAGAGATTTGGAGTATAAGATTAAGAATTTGATTAAGGATACCAATATTTGGAAAGAGAATGTGGAGGTGGACACCAGTGAGGTGGAGGATGAAGATGAAATTAAAATGTAGGATTGACTGAAAAAAGATATGATTAAGGGAGACTTGAAGCATCTAAAAGATGTGATCAGAATTGTCAAAGATAAGGCTGAGGTTGATAATAAAATTATTATCAATCGAGTTACTAAAACTGAGAAGGCATTGAAGAAATTTATGAATCACAACCTTGAGGTTTTGAAGGTCTCATCTCAAAATATGAATTCCCTAGTTGATTGTTTGCAGAGGAACCAACAAAACATAGAGATGGTGATCATTGATGACATGCTGACCTCTAGCTCTGTTCCCCAAACTTCTAGACGAAGAACAAGGCAGACTACTAGCGATTTGGAGATGAAGACTAAAGACATCCATCTGAAGCAGGAGAACAAAGACCTGAGAGAAGCTACTAAGGCTATGATGATGCTAGTTAAGGGCGCGGACGAGTCTATAAAATTTTTTATCTGAATGTAATACTGGTCTTTGTTTGCTAGTCTCTCGCTAGCTTTTTGCTGTCCTTTTCCCTAGCTGTTGTTTTTTTTGCTGGTCTTTTGCAGCTTTTCTTTCCATGCACTGTTCTCTCTCGCTTCTTTCTTGCCTATCTTATCATTATGTAAGCGGGTTTCGGGTCCCTTAAAACCTATTTTTCCTTGATCAAAAACATTTGTGATTACATTCAAAGAGCAAAGCATCCTCATCAACAATTGTAGATTTGAGGTATATCTATCCAACATTTATTTTAGCATTTACATTATTTCATTCAAGGTTAATTCCTAAATCAAGGTTTGACTTAGGAAAACCCATAACAATGTCACCATTCTTTCTATGTGCAAGAACATGCATAGAGTTGCGATCAAGAGGATTAACATAATTCACAGAGATGAACAGGTTCAACTTTCAACTGCGAGAAATTTGGAATACCATTGCGTATTGATACTACAAGGTCCCAAAAAATCAGGCTAAACTTTTGGGAATAGATCCATGAAAACTTATTTTTCCCAAATCTAGGTTTGTATCTCTGTATGACAAGTTTAGCTCACTATTTTTGCTCGATCTCTTCAATAATCACCTATTTTCCCTAATCTTCAACAATTCCATTCAATTCAATCTAAGGAGGATAGAGCCATATCAAAGGAGCCTGAAATCTAATCAGAATATTGGTCTTTCAAGGATAGATCTATTAGATTCCTCTCCTCCTTAATGTAATGGTTAATCAGGTCATTTAGTAGTTTTATTATCTTAATTTAACCCTATCCCTAATTTTCCACCGTTACATTTTGATGAGTCTGAGCCCTTACACCACTATTTCTAATTTGTGTTCTCAAATCTAATTTGGATGAATTTTAATTTTCAAGTTGACACTCAGATTATATTTTTAATTAAATTACATAATTTTAGAGGTTAAATTTATAAAAACCCTAATTTATTTTGGTTAATTTGATTTGCGAGTTGCATAATTTGTAACTTTGTTTTTAGATCTGATCTTAGACATTGATAATGGTAGTTAATAGATATGATTTATTTGCCATTTCACATATGATTACATTAATTTTTACTTATATTTACCAAAATCATTTGTTGGATAATGGTTTCTTTCACTTTACATTGCTTCTTTTCATTCATAGCACTTTAGCATATTACATTTCCAAAATTTCCAAAATGCTTCCTATTAATCAATTAAATCTCAAAGATTTTATTCATGATGGATGTTGTTTTAATGTGATATTTTTTAGAAAATTCAGTAAATATGTATATCACATAAAACATTTTTTATATCATAATCCTGGAGATGCTAATGAAAAACCCAATACTTGTACCTCTCGTAGGGTATCTCATGTGAATGAAGAAAGAGCGAATACTCCTATTAATGATCTCTCTAATAGAGAGCAAGCATTGAAGAGAAACATGGTACCATATTCTTCTCATACACATACCTAAGCACAAGGGGGGCAAGGTCAAAATATTGGTGTTTCAATCTCTCTAGATCCCCCTTATTCTCCTAGAGCTTATCTTAACCATCAAAACATTTGTAGAGAAGATGATGTTATGCATTTTATTCATGATCTATCTCCCCACACAATATTAACTAAAGACGAGGCCTTAGATGATAAGGATCTTCCTTCCCAACCTATCAAAGAGGATATGCATGATGATAGAAAGGAGAAATTACCTACAAAGGATATTCCTTCTTCATCTAATTCTTTCTTTGTTCCTTCTAGATATACTTACACTATAAATTTTAAATAAATTCATTATAATACTCCTTCTTTATAAAGATCTTATATGAGTGGCTACAACATAATGTCAAAACAATTTTATAGAGGATACAGACTTGGAAAATTTGAACAAGGAATCAAAGTCCCTATAAAACTTCCTACACAAGCCAATACTGAAGGTCTTGGACATTCTCATCATTCACCTATGGATGATCTCCTTAAAATTCAAAATTTTAAGTCTAGTATCTTGCAAGACATAAAAATTATTGTCCATATAAGGGTGCTTCTTCCTCAAACACTCCTTTTTACTCACATCATCAAACTAATGATCATGATACTAATGATTGTCCGAATTTTCAAAATGGAATGCAAAGACTCATTGATAATGGCATAGTCAAAATCATAGAAAACAATCCATCTTTTTCTAACAACCCTTGTCCTACATCTCAAGAGACAAGACCTACTCCTATTGATAACCAAGACAAATTAGCTATTAGAATATTTTGGAGCTTGAAGCATGATAAGAATATTTTTTTTCCTTTCATTAGACTTAATTGCAATTATAAGCATAAGAAAGGTGATGTAGATTGGATTTTTCATCGTAGTTACTCTCATTCTCTTGGAAATTGTAAAGCATTTAAAGCATTTGTTCAAGACCAATATGATAGAGCTTACATAACTATACAACTAATCTTGCACTTTTTCTTGGTGAAGAGGTAGTGTCTTAGCACTCCAACCACCCTCTATGTTTCTCATCACCCTATGAAACTAGTAGTTAAATTCATTGGGAGCTCTTTGTCATAAGAGGTGATTATTTTTCAATACCAATCATTTTGGGGAAAAAACATAATTCATTCTTGCCTCTATTCTTGGGGGGCAAGATCTTTTCTCTCTATCTAAGGTTTCACTATTTCCTTTAGGGGTTGCATTTTCATACCTTGATGTCCTTTCTTGCTTAAAATGAAACGTCTCTTATGAATAATCCCTCCTTAGGAGGGTATGTGATCCTTCATCTTAATCTTTCCTTCTTTTAAGATTACCTCTTTTTTAGATTTGTATTTTGCATATCTTGATGTCTTTTCATGCATCGAATATTCATTCATGTGAGTACATACTGCATTCTCTTATGTATATTGTCTCCTTATAGGTTGTGTAGTTCTTCTCATTCTCCCTACACTTGGGGGCATTGATATTTCTTATCCTTTCTAAGGATCCACTTTTCCTTTTTTGAGTGGTGTTTTCTTATGATTCAATGTCGTTCCTTGTGTGAAGTTGTTTTTTTTCTCAAGGATTCCCTCTTATGCAAGAGACATGTATCCTTGACTACAACCTCTTTTACACTTGGAAATTTATATCTATTATAAATAGACCCTTCTTTTTGGGTTAAAATTCTATCATCCTTCATCAAGAATCCCTTTATCTAGCAGTAGGAAGAAGGTAGATATTCTTGTTCTCCTTCCCTTCTTTTGGTATAAGATGTTATGTTTTCTCAAGAACTCTTCGAGCTAGATGTCTTTTGAGCAAATATATCTTCTCCTCCAAGGATCCTCTTTATAGTTGTTGCAAGATATCTCTTTTTCAACTATCTTATCCTTGCTTGTAAGATTGTTGTCTCTTTATCTTGGATTTAGGAGCATTGTTTCTTAAAAGGATATCTCATTGGTGTTGAATGTGTGTAACCTTGTTTCTAGCTTCCTTAAGACATCAACATAGGGCTATGTTGACATCTTAAGGGGGGCATACATATTTCCCTCTTTGTACTATATTGTACTATATTTTAGCATGTCTTAAATGGGGAGTTCATTCTTTAAACTAGAGAAAAACCTTACATGAGATGCTTCATGTATCAAATTAGACACAACATTTATATATGTCTTATTTGAGGTGCACATTCTCAAAACTAGACCAAACAAACTCCAACACAAGATGTCTTCAAAACTAGGAATATATTTGTCTTACACGGGGTTAAACATTATCAAAACTAGAGAAAACAAACTCTTATACGAGATGTTCCTGATACCAGACACACATTTTCATTTTTTTCTCATGTCTTACACAGGTTGTTGCATGATCAAAACCAGAGAAATAAAACTCTTATACAAGATGCTTTAAAACTAAAACTAGACAATTGCACACACAACAAGATGAGTGGAACTAGCAAAACACAACTATATGATTCCTACTCTGCTACCCAACATGGATCACTTAGTAAAACACAACTAGAATGTGATATCCATGTCCTCTCTTTCTCTTCTTCTCATGGATAACCTAGAAAACACAACTAGAGTGTGATATCCATGCCTCTCTCTTTTCTTCTCATCATGAGCTCATAGCTTTGCTATTTGTAGTTTATGATTTGATGCATGCTCTTGCTCTTTTGATGTGATTTCTTGTGTCCTTGTGATGGCATTTCAAGAATGATATTAGTTGTTGAGATATTTTGATTATCAAGGTCTCTTCAACTAGTTGACTTGGGTTCTTGTTTTGGTTTTTAGCTTTTGTGTTGTGTGTCTTTTTTCCTTTTGTATTTGTTTGTCTTTATTTGCCTTTTTGTCTTTGTCTTGTTTTTTGTGCCCTTGCATGTGATTTTGTGAGTTAAGATCCTAAGATTGGGGGCTCAGATCCTTGAAATTAGTGATGTCTTAGTTCCTAGTGATTGCGCTCCTAATTGTTCCTCTCTTTCATCTTTCATCTACTTTACTGTGAGTATTTGCATAGGCTCATACTCCCGTTAAAGTGGGGGCTAAATGTAGACTAAAAAATTATCACCAGTCCAATTTACACCTCATGTTTGTGCCCCTACTTTAATGTGTCCTATCATCTCCTTTTTGTTTGCCTAACTGATGGAGATGATTATGTGATGAGAAGATAACCGGTAAAGTTGATATGATGGGGAGATTATTGGCATAACCGATGGAGATGATGATGAGAAGATGACCAGTAAAGTTGATAGAGATTGTTGGCATAGTTGTAATAGGTTGTTTCGTGACTTTATTTATGTTGTCATTGATGGAAACCATGGTTTTTTAGTCATCTAGGTCATCTAGACTAACCGGTAGTGGACTGAGTTAGACAACAAAACTGCTAAGTTGATGTCAACCGATAAATAGGAACAAAGAGATGATCAAGAGATTGGTATAGATGATTGGAGAATATTCAGGTGTTGCAGTTCAGAATATGTTCATAACATTGGCATGAGTCTATGATTGAAATTGCATCAAGTTTGGTGAACCAAAAAGCACATTTATAATTGACTTATATGAATTGTGTGAAGAAGGATGAATATCGGTACCAAATCTTTAACCGGTAATGATTTATGGTTTGGTGGTGGATCTTATCATGATCATAACTTAGTGATGACATGTCATAAACTGTGTGTAGTGATATGATGGTATTTGAGTGCATACACAGATCAAATTTCTTGGGAAACAATGAAGTACTTAGAAGAATGAAATAAGGGTTTGATTTCTTATCAAATTGATGTGTGGTGATCATTCAATGGTGGAAATCATCTAGAAATTTGTTGTAATGATCTGAAATGTAAATTCATTTTATCTTATTGATGCAATTAGGGTGTGTAGCCGCCCTAACTGAAAAGTGTATTTAGGGCTAGTTGGAGAAGGGTTTTAGTGTCAATGGTTTGAGAAGAAGGTATTGCTGAACTATATTGAAGTGTCTAAATGTGTGTAGTAGAGTTGTGCTAAAAAGGATCTGTACTAGCAAGCAAGAAAATGTTGTAATCAGATCATTTGCCCTATTGTTCCCTAACAGTTACAGCAGTTTGAAATCCCTTAATCAGGTAGACCCTAATAGGTCTAATATTGTAAATCCCTTCACTGGGTGCCTCATTAACTTGAGTTTGAAATCCTCTAACAAGGTTACTCTTAACAGGGTAGAGCTCCTAATAGGGCTAAGGCAAAATCCCTTGACCAGATGACTCCTAATAGGGTTTGCTCTTAACCAGGCATATTGTGAGCTCTTAACCGAGCCAGGCCTTTAACCAGACACATTCCAAAAGAGTGCAAGTATTTTGTGGGTGCTAATTCCCATCATGGTTTTTCCCAGTTGGGTTTCCACTTGAAAAATCCTTATGTTCATGTGGTGTATGCATTGTTGATTTGTGCATTTTATATCTTTACTTTGTTTGGATATTGATGAACACTTGAGTGAATGGTTGGTTAAATCAGTTTAGCAGATTGTTTGAGTAGTTACTGGTATAGTTTTGTGAAGTGTTGCAGATTTTTTTTATTACTGATTCACCCCCCTCTTAGTAATAATTGGATCCTAATAATAACACTTTCTAGGTTTTTTTGTGCCTATTCTCCAACTTTGAGGCCGTGAACAACCTTTTGTGGGTCCTACCATGGGATATCCACCACATTTTAGCATTGTTTTGGTCTTGCTTGTGCCATGGCACCATAAAATGCCACAGTCCCACTCAATTTGGTGCCAATTTGAAATAGGGTGGGGGCTATATCTCGTCGGTAAGATTTGATCCTCGTGGTTTTGCATGACCATTGGAGGTCGGCCTAATCAGTAATTTACCTAGAAACATCTATATAAAGACATCATATAAATTCATTTTAGATCTAAGAGTCCATCCACATCCAACCTAAAGTATTCATGCATCCATGAAGCATTCATGAAGCATTTTTCAAAGATCTTCAAGGCTGCATATTCATCCTTCAACCATTGTGGAGAAAAATCACACACATTTTATGTAAGCATGTGTGTGTGATTAGGTTTTTATGTTTGTCATGTCATTTCATGCAACATTTGTGATCACATTCAAAGAGAAAAGCATCATCATCAACAATTATAGATTTGAGGTATATCTATCCAACATTTAATTCAATATTTATATTATTTCATTCAAGATTAATTCCTAAACTGAGGTTTTACTTAGGCAAACCCCAATTCCCAACAATTTCTCCCTTATTTCTGTGTTCAAGAAACAAGTATAGAGCTACGTTTGAGAGGATCAACATTTTTCACAGAGATGAATAGGTTTAGCTATTGACCATAAGGAATTTAGAGGGCTACTAGGTGAAAATTTTGTAAATTGGGGAAGGTTTATAAAATGTGAATTTCATGACAGCACATAAGATAATACCTCTCAGAAGGCAAGGTATAATCTCTCCTATTTATAAGGGAAGGCTTCCCCTATTTATTGCTACTAAAAACAACTAACACATAACTAGGAGCTAAAATTATGTATACTAATCTAATCAATAAGGTGTTAGTTTCACTGTATTCTCTTTTTTTAGAATAGGTGTTCTTCCTTCATTATATCCTCTTCTTTCAGAATAGATGATCCTTTCTTACAATAAAATTTCAAGTACAACCAAGTAGAATTAGACAAGAAGCTCATGAAAGCTCAAAGACTTTCCATGACTTCCTATAAATCTTCAAGAACAAATATGAAATACTTGTAGCTCAAATACTTTAACATAAACTTCACCTTAAAGACACAAACATAGAAGGTAAAAGAAACACAAAGATTGCAAGTTATCTCTTTGCTTGAGCATGAAACATTATCTTCAAACATGATAAGTAGCCCAAAGACTACAAGATCAAGTTTGACAACATAACATTAATTATAAACACAATAAGCAACTCAAAGATTGCAAAATTGGATTCAAATATCTTTCAGATAGCTACACTACAATACTCACAATCAACTTTGAAAAATGTCATCACATTACAACTTGTTCCAACACAAAGATTGAAAACAACTTGTCTTTTTTATTGATGACAATTTGATTTATATCTAAAAACAAAGTTTTAGAGTGCTTTCCAAATTGATAGAGTTTTGTTGTGTTGACAAAAGATTCATCCATTATTACAATGAGCATCCTCATATATATAGAGGAGGTGCAATGATAAAAAATAGGAAAGACACAACTAACTATGACTCAGTCAAAAGTAGAGACCTATTTGACTTAGGACACATGCAGTCCTAACTATATACTAGTGCATACATAGAATGATGTACCTAAAGTATCCATTGAAATTAAAAAATTCCACCACACTAGAGATACATAAAAATGACTAAGTGTCTAGAGACACATCTTTATTATGATCATCCTTCTTCAGAAAATCTTCATATTGTTGCTAGGTAGCTTGTATTTTAAAATCATCTAGTGTTTGCAATGCTTGACGTCATTGGATATGAGAGGAAGAGCAGATATGAGTCTTTCTTCTTGAACTTAATTTTTTTTTCCCTATAAGATATGTTTCTAACATTTGAATAGCACTGTAGCATTGAGAAATCATCAATACTTGAGAAGAACAATCACCAACCATCTTGATCATTTGAACTGAATAGGATCATGTATGTGCTGAATTTGGCACAATAAGGGTTAAAAAAATCCTCATTATATCATGGTAGAACAAGTATTAATTGGGCCTACGAACCCTATTTACATGTGTGTGCATTTGGTGTTATTTGGGTTCATAGTCCGAAATTACACTTAAGGCTAAGTGTGGCTCAATAGTGCAGTTCAGGCTCATAGACTTGAAATATATTTGGAATAAAGGATAAGTGTAGTTTGGACCTATAGACCTAAACTGCACCTTGGGGAAAAACATGTGATCGATGTAGGTTGGACCTATAGGTCCAAATTACACCTAAAAAGTGCATATGGTAAAACTAGTGTAGGTTGGATCTACAACTCTGACGTACACCAAAATAGTGTGGTTAAAACAAATGTAGGGCGGACCTATAGGTCCAAAATACACTTGAGAGAAAAATAAAATGGTGTAGGTTGGACCTATAGACCCACCATGTACCAAAGGATGGAAGTACAAGTTAGGTGCAGTTCGGGTCTATAGATCCAAACTACACCAAGCTAGGTGTAGGTCAGATCTATGGGTCTAAACTACACCAAGTCAGGTGTAGTTTGGATTTATGGATCTACACTACACTAGAACTAACTACACAAGTGCAGAATCGGGTTTAAGACCCAATTTGACACCATACAAGTGTAAAATCGGGTTTAGGACCTGATTTGACACCAAAATCAACAAAGATGAAATAAAAGTAACTCCTAAAAGGCATTTTTCTCAATTTCTCAAATTGACAACATGAGACTTCGAATTGAGGTGATCTCTTAAGGGCCAAGTCACAGACAAAGACAATAGAATTTTACCTCAATCAATGTGCTTAGAACACATGGGTTGCAAATTGGACAAAATTTATAGGAGTTATCCCATAATTTTGAGAACTTCATGGGTGTCAAAATTTGTAGTAGTAATTTTGAGAACTTCAAGGCCAAGGGTGTCAAAGTTTTCTTATGAGGTGTTTGAAGATGAGTGCATGAGTATTGCAAAGATACTTCTTACATTACCTAAATATTTAAGTGTAGAAAGATTATGAATATTTGATAAGATTGCAGGACAATATGGCAAAATCGGTGATGTTCGAAGTGTATCAAAAGATAAAAGGTCTAGGAAGTGGTGTAGTCAAGATAGGGAGATCCAATGAAGGATAACCTAACACATAAACCATGCATGATATACCAGTAATTGGTAATAAGATGCCAAAAAAAACAAAAAGAACAACCGGTAACAACACATAATACATAACCAATAAATATTATGAACAATTCTTATTACAATCTGAAGAATTACATATGCCACATGCTGGATCGCAGCCCAGGATTACAAATCAACTCTTACAACTTAGATCTATGATCTACAAAACATCTTCTTAATAATTCATCATCCGATAATAGCTTCCACTATTATGCACTGACCCAGACCTCAACCATCTCGGATTCAGTCTTCCCAAACCAGAATCTCGCTAGAATCAATATACAAATATGAGATCCATAGATCTTCTACTTGACGAATGGGTCTCTGGTAATAATTTGCACCATTCAACACTAATCTGGACTTCAACCATCTCGACTTTTGTCTCCCTGGATCACAATCTCTCCAGAACCTACATCTTGGTTGATCTCAAACTCCTGTCTTCTATCCTCCAATTTCTATCTTCTCAAATGATTCACAAACCACCCTTTATACCATCCACAAATAATGATTACTTAATCAAGTCGACCCAAAGACCAATTGGTTCATGAAACATGTAACGGTAACATGTCAGCTCAGATCACTAAGAACAACTCCAAAATGCATAGAACAATGCACGGTCCTCTAGGAACATTAGACATGATATAAGAAACATAAATCCATAATCCACAAGTCATAGAGATCAACCACAACCCGATCCAACTTCGCTCAACACACTGCCATACTAACCGGTAAGAACATATCAACTGGGCAAATACCAGAATCGATAACTCATCGGATCAAATCCAAATGCCATGAAACTCTAACATGAACAAGATGACAAACACAAGGGAATAAACCCAAATCCACAACGTTAACCTCTCAAACAAGAAGAAATACCATGACCTCAAGCAATTCCACTGAAAACTGCCTCAACCAGTGAGAACTAGACCGATGCTCTTGCGTCAGGAATTCATCTACAGAGGCCTCCTCCTTTATTTCTAAAGCATTAAAATTCGATCATATGAGTCCAAATAAGATGAAATGTGCAGAAACTATAGTTGCAGAAAGTGATGAAGATACACTGGGAAAGGTCAATATGAAAAGGGATGATGAGAAATGAGAAAAGTTTGTTGGTTTCTCTATTTCTTCCGAGGAAAAATCCTTTGATGTTGATAGAGTACTTGAATTGATTGGCTGAATAAATAGTCTAAAGGAAGTAGTGACCTATATCATACTATTTCCACGTATGATCAATAGATTATTGAACAAGCTTTTATGATACGTCTAGTCCAAAATAATCTTGTTCCTACCAATGTTTTTTATTTACTTCTGAAAGTGCTAGTAGAAGTGTTGATTGAGTGTATGGCTTCAACTAAAAATGATGGCAGTAAATTTAGATGAACCATGAACATAGATGAACTTGGTAGAAAAAATGACAAAGAAATGTCTAAGGGCTCATTAGAATCTTAAACTTAATTTAATTGGTTTCAGAAAAAAGATGGATAATGTTGCATGGTTATATTAGCATTATTTGAGGTGGCCTATTGCTACAAAGGAATTCAAGGATGAGATAGACTCCATTGAGTCTCAGCTTATCGAGTTAGCTCACTTGTTTGATATCTACAAGGATAGAAATTATGCTATAATATCAAAGGTCTGGGATCTTCACTCTTAGTTATCACCGCAACATAGACAAAGAGATGAGTATATGAAATTATTTTGTGGCCTCAAGGATGCAATGGAATTGTGAATGTCTTCATTTATCAGGATTTTAGTAGATGTAGAAAAGGTAGAGCGAAGTGTGTTTTCATATAACAGTAATTTATATCTTGAGTGTGAGAGTCAGAATAATATTCTTTCTACAACTATTTGTACATGGAAACCTTCTATTGTGGGTTTGAAGAAATAGTTCAAGGATATTTGGCCTGGGAATGTATGATAAAAGGTATTTGTACTCATTTTTTTCCTTTTCTATTTTGAACTTTTTTATAGGGGAGTTATGGTTAGATTGGTTCAATTTATTTTTGGCAAGTATAGTTGCCCTTTGTCTTTGATGTCAAAGGGGGAGAAGTATTTTGTGGGGAGAAATATTAAGAGAAATATATTTTTGTTATGCCATCAATGACAATGGGGGATATTATTGCACATACGAGTCATTTTTATCATTGATGTCAAATCTATTGTTATGGTCCGAGATGTTGTTGTTGTTGGTTTAGAGGTGATGCAATGTAAAAGTATATGGTGAAGTGCATGGTCTAGAAGTTTATTTTGGTTAAAGTCCTTAATGATTGGTTGTATTTGGTTGTTGGTCTGGTTGTGGTTTGGATGTTATTTGTTGGTAAAATGATGCAAAGTTATATGTATATTGATGTAGTGTTTTCCAGAATAGATGAATATTCTATGTTAACTATCTATAAGCTTTGTGGATGGCTAGCATTGATGATATGATGTATTTCTGAAAGATTAATATTTTTTTGGGTCTAGAAAATGTATTACTATCTTGTTTGACTATTCTAGTGAATAGTATATTTGTTCAAACTATATGTATGCACTAGATATGTGATGCAGGAGAATCCCCGATTCATAGCAATCTTGCATCAACCAAACACATTTTCCTTTCTATTTTGTTTTATGTTTGCAGTTTTATCTTTCTATGTGTCCCGATTTTGGCTCACCAGATCCTGTGGAGTTGGGTTCTACTTGAAGATTTGATCATTTTTTTCTTCTAGACCACATCACTTTTGGATAACTTTTCGACAAGATATCACTACCGGTTTCCATAACAGTTTCCTATTACTGATTGATAGTCCTTTGTTACTGGTTGCCTAGACCTATTTTGGCAATCTACCAGAATCCCTTCCGAAGCTTTCGAAGCCTTGGGCATTGATTCCGATGTTCCTTGGTGTGTGGCCGACCTTTCCCGTGATCAATGTTTCATCCTTTGGATTTTCCAAAGGAATCTCTTAGTGGAGGCTGACCTTGTTATTCTACATGTTAGGTCTTGTTGTTTGGGTTTTGATCCCTTTTGGGCTGACTAGAGCCTTTGGATTGATATATATATATATATATTTGTAATTATACATTAGAATGGAACGAATCAGAGAATCAAGTAGCTAGACTGTGCATAGAAGATAGATCTTAAGATTCAAGGTCTCGGTTGTGACCTATTTTACTAGGCCCATGAGCTGGTATGTTGTAACCTGGTTGTTACCGGTTGGGTAATCAATTTTCATGCAACAAAATAATTTATTCTGCATTGCCTCCATAATATCTTTGTGTTTATATTATGCTTAATTTTGATGACCGGTCCTCATTGATTCTTTGAGGTCCCTCCTCACCAGTGACTACTTCAAGTGGTATTAGAGTGAAGTTTCATTCTGGAGGTTTGTGTCTTGAAATTTTGTTGTAGGGTGGTAGATTGCGGATCTGACCTGCAACTCTAGAGGACTAGCGTGAATGATGGTGTTAAGAGGAACTAGGAATGGTGGAGCATGTGGGAATACAAACCCTATTGTGATGGAAATGTTATGAGGAATAGAAGCTCGGTTAGAAGCCATGTAGATAGCCTAGAGAAGAGGCCGACATATTGAAGATGTAAGTGAAGATAAAGGAGAAGAAGCCCTGATAGAACAAGCAAACCTACCGGCGGTTGATTCGAATGAGGAAAGGTTTTTAAGGGTTTTGAGTAGGGCTAAACCTCCTTTTACCCCACCAGAATATGATAGGAAGTTAGATTGAATTGAATTGATGGATTGGATCTTGGAGATGGAGAAGTATTTTGATTTTGAAAACACTGGAGAAGAGAGGAAGGTGAAGTATGTCTGTACCCCATTGAAAGGTCATGCATCTCTTTGGTGGGAGAATTTGCAAGTTGATAGAAAGAGAAGAGGTAAAGAGAAGATTAAGACATGGGATCGGATGATTTCTAAGTTGAAGTCAAAGTTTGTGCCGATGCATTATCAAGTGGATTTGTTCCCGAAATTGCAAAATTTGAGGCAAAAAGAATCTAGCGTGAAGGAGTTCACCGAAGCAGTTTACAAGTTGAATATCAAATCCAAACATGTTGATGATGAAGTTGAACAAGTTACAATGTATTTGAATGGATTGTGGATTTCTATACAAGATAAATTTAGTATGATGAAATTGGAGAGTGTTGAAGAGGATTACCAGTATTCCCTAAAGGTAGAAGAGAAGTTAAATGAAAGACATGAGCAGAGGCAGAGAGGTAGAGTTGGAATATTTACCGGAGGAATATTTCAAGGAGGAAGAGGAACCAATACAGATCAAAATAGGGACAACAAAGTGAGTAAAGAAGGTAATTCATACCAGAAGAATGATAAAAAATTATACTGGAGGAGAGAACTGAATGGTTACCGGAATGAGAACTTTGGAAGACAAGACAAGAGGACATTTAGAGGAACTTCCTAAAAGTGTGGAGGAGAAGGACAATGTGAATTCTAGTGCAAGAAGCTAGAGAATACCAGAAGAGAAGCTGTGGTGGAAGAAAACCCCACTGGATTAGAAAATAAACCGAAAGATGGAGAACTGTTGATGATGAGGAGAGCTTTGTGTCATATCGGAGGAGATAAAGAGCCCTTGTAGAGGAAGAATCTGTTGAAGACCAGATGTAAGGTATCTGGTAAGTGTTATAAAGTTGTTATTGATAGTGGTAGTTTAGATAATCTTGTTTCAGATTAGATGGTGAATAAGTTGAAATTGGAGATATTGAAACACTGTAAGCCTTATCAGATAGCATGGATTTAGGATGAACATAAATTGTTAGTAAGTGAACAATGTTTGGTGAAATTGAAAATTGGGAACTATCATGATGAAGTCTTGCGCAATATTATTCCTATGGATATTTGTCATCTTTTGTTGGGTAGACCTTGGCAGTTTGATAGACAGGTAGTACATGATGGGAGGAAGAATACATACACTATTGTGGCCAATGGGATGAAGCAAACCTTGTTGCCTTTGGAGGAACCTTTGAAGAATGAAGTCTGTATAAATGTTAGAATCTGTTTAGTAGATGGAAGGAAATTCATGGATGGATTGAGACATGAGAATGTGTATTTTGCCTTAATTCCTAAAAAGATTGAGAAACTAGAACCAAAAGGAGAACACCCGGGAGAGATAAAAGATTTGCTGACAGAATATGAGGATATCATTTCAGATAATGTACCTGATGGATTGCCACCTGTGAGAAGTATTATTCATTGCATGGACTTGGTTCCCGGAGCTAGATTGCCTAACAAAGCTGCACACTGGTTGACCTTGACAGAGAATGCAGAACTGAATAGACAAGTGTAGGAGCTATTGAAGAAAGGTTTGATTAGGGAGAGTCTGAGCCCTTGTGCAGTACCAATAGTATTAGCACCTAATAAAAATGGAGAGTGGAGAATGTGTACCGATTCAAGAGCAATAAACAAGATCAAAGTGAAATACCGGCCTAGGATGGATGACATAATCGACTGTTTGAGTGGAGTGGATACCATCAGATCAAGATCAAAGAAGGTGATTAGTGGAAGATAGCATTTAAGACAAATGAAGGACTGTATGAATGGTTGGTGATGCCTTTTGGATTGACTAATGCACCGAGTACTTTCATGAGGCTGATGGATGAGGTATTGAAGAAATTATTGGGTAAGTTTGTTATTGTATATTTGGATGACATTCTGATTTTTAGTAAGACAAAAGAGGAGCATTTATTGTAGTTAAGACAAGTTTTGTAGAGATTGAGAGAAGAGAAGTTTCTAATCAATAATAAGAAGTGTACTTTCATGAAGGATAAATTAGTCTATTTAGGATTTGTGATATCTGAGGATGGTTTGAAAATGGACCCTGAGAAAGTGAAAGAAATTGTTGAGAGCCTACACCGGAAAGCATTAGAGAGGTAAGATCATTTCATGGATTGGCTAGTTTTTACCAAAAGTTTATCAGAAATTTTAGTTTAGTTTGTAACCCTATGATTGAGACCATGAGAGGAGATGGGAAGGAATTCAAGTGGACCACTGGAGCAAACAAAAGTTTTGAATTATTGAAGAAGAAAGTGACTGAGAATCCTATGTTAGCTTTACAGATTTCAATAAAGTATTTCAAGTGGATTGTGATGCAAGTGGAACAACAATAGGAGCAGTGTTGAGTCAGGAAGGGAGAGAAATAACTTATTTTAGTGAGAAATTGAATGATGCCTGAAGGAGATATTCAGTGTATGATCAGGAATTTTATGCCATAGTTCAAGCCTTGAAGAAGTGGATACATTACTTGTTGCCTAAGGAGTTTGTGTTGTATACAGATCATCAAGCTTTCCAGTATTTGAATAGTCAGAGTAAGTTGAATCAGAGACATATGAGATGGGTAGAATTCTTGTAGAGTTGCACCTTTGTGTTGAAGCATAGAAGTGGGAAATCTAACAAAGTTGCTGATGCATTGAGTAGGAGAAGGAATTTGCTAACAAAGATGAGAGTGACTGTATTAGGATTTGAATATTTGAAGATCTTGTATGATGATGACCTGGATTTTGCAGAACCTTGGAAAGCATGTAGAGAACCAGTTATGGTAGACAAAAGAAAATGATTGGATTACCTCATTCAGAATGGGATGTTATTCAGAGGATTTTAGTTGTGCATACCTAAGAGTTCTATGAGAGAGAATCTGATAAAGGAGAAACACAGTGGAGGACTAGCTAGACATTTTGGCATTGATAAAACAGTAACATTGGTGAGTGAGTAGTAATTTTGGCCCCATATTCATAAAGATGTTAAGAGATATATGCAAAGTTGTAGAGTTTGTCAAGTTGCAAAAGGTAGTAGTTAGAATGTGGGATTGTATAAACCTTTAACAGTATCAGTAAGACCTTGGGAGGATATAAGCATGGATTTTGTACTTGGATTGCCTAAGACACTAAGAGGGAATGATTCTATATTTGTGGTAGTGGATAGATTCTCAAAGATGGCTTATTTCATACCTTGTAAGAAGATATCAGATGCATTGCATGTAGAAGACCTATTTTTCAAGGAAGTGATGAGATTGCATGGATTGCCTAAGAGCATAGTTTCAGACAGAGACACTAAGTTTGTTGGCTATTTTTGGAGAACACTTTGGAAGAAGATGAAGACAAATTTGAAGTTCAGTTCTACTTTTCATCCACAAACTGATGGAGAGACAAAATTTGTTAATCGGAGTTTGGGAAACTTGTTGAGATATTTAGTGGGAGATAAAACCAAAAGTTGGGATTTGATCCTTGCACAAGAAGAGTTTTCCTACAATAATTTTGTGATTAGAAGTATCAAAAAAACAACTTTTGAGATTGTTACTGGAGTGCATCCTAGAGGTATATCAGAATTGAAAGACATTAGCAGTGAAGACTAGAGAAGTTGGAAATAGAAGGTTTTGCAGATCACATGGCAACATTGCATATTCAAGTTAAACAACATTTGAAAGACATGAATGAAAAATATAAGGAGAAGGCAGATGAGAAGAGGAGACATAAGGAATTTGAAGTTGGCAATGAAGTGATTGTATATCTGAGAAAAGAGAGATTCCTAGTTGGAACTTATAATAACTTGGAGATGAATAAGTTTGGACCTTGCAGGATTTTGAGGAAGTTCAATTCTGGAAATGCATATGAAGTGGAGTTACTAGATAGTCTAAGTATTTCATCTATATTCAACATTGTAGATCTTCATGAGTATCATGAACCAGAATCTAGTGAAGACAGTGTTGCGGACTTGGAGAAACAGTTTCCCCAGAAGGAACCAGATAAGATTGAAGAGATTTTGGACATTAGGATTGGGCGTACTACCCAGAGCAGTATGTATAAGGAATATCTTGTGAAGTGGAAGGACAGACTAGTTGAAGATTCATCTTAGATTTCTTAGGAAAAGGTAGATCACCTTGGTTTCCCTCTAACCCCAACAAAGTGAGAGGCTCACTTTTTCAATAACCCTGGATGTTTGATGCAGGAGTTTCCCCAGTTCATAGAAATCTTGCATCAACCAAAAACATTTTCCTTTCCATTTTGTTTTCTATTTGCAGTTTCAGCTTTCCTTTTTGTGCGTCACGGTTTTGGCTTACCGGATCATGTGTCTTTGGATTCTACTTGAAGAGTTGATCATCTTTCTTTCATCCAGACCACATTGCTTTTGGATCACTTTTTGACAAGATATCACTATCGGTTCCTATGACAGTTTCCTGTTATCCATTGACAGTCTTTTGTTATCAGTTGCTTGGACCTATTTTGGTGATCTACCAGAACCCCTTTCGAAGCTTGCGGAGCCTTGGACGTTGATTTCGATGTTCCTTGGCATGTGGCTGACCTTTTCCCGTGATCTATGTTTCATCCTTTTGATTTTTTGGAGGAATCCTTGGGCAGAGGCCGACCTTGTTATTTTACATGTTAGGTCTTGTTCTTCGGGTTTTGATCCCTTTTGGGCTGACTAGATCCTTTGGATCGATATATATATATATATATATATATATATATATATATATATATATATATATATATATATATATATATATATATATATATATATATATATATATATATATATATATATGCATTAGAATGGAATGAATCAGAGAATCAAGTAGCTAGATTGTGAGTAGAAGATAGATCTTAAGATTCAAGGTCCCGATTGTGACCTATTTTACCAGGCCTGTGAGCTGGTATGTTGTAACACAGTTGTTACTAGTTGGATGCAATCAAATTTCATGTAATAAACTAATCTGTTCTACATTGCCTCCATCATATCTTTGTATTTTCACTGTGCTTACTCTTGCTGACTTGTCTGAATTGATCTGTTTGAGGTCCCTCCTCACCGGTGACTTCTTCAATATATATCAGATGCCTATGTTGATTGGAGTAGAATGATTATGGCAAACTGATCTTAGTTGGATGGATGTTTGTCTATAGGCATTGTTCATGTTTGTGATCGGTATTGGCATACTCTCAAGAGTGTCCAAGAAACATGTTGCATTCCCTATATTGCTATTGCCTTGAGGTTGTTGTGGATAATTGAATATTGTTCCTATCATGTCATGCTTTTTTCATGGTCAACCACATATTCTATTTTTGGTTCTAGATTAAGATATCTTGGGTAAAAGAGTTTGGTATAGACCAACTTATGTGTTTTGGTCCATTTAGTTATGTGTATAAATTTTACGAGGATAATTGGAAGGTGTGCCAACTTAGTGTGAATCTTCACACATGTTTTTTTCCTTCCGCATGTAATATTTTGGGTCAATAATACATATACACGTTAAATATTTTAAGATGACCTAATAGAAGTCATTGATGTTTTGATAAATATATAGAGGACAAATCAATTGTGTCAAGAGACATGGATATATGAATAGATGGTGTGCGAAAGTTTGGAGATGAATTAGTAAGATGTATGATGCGAATGAGATATGTGTTTGAAGTAAAGTAGAGGTCTGAATGTGTTACAAAGAAAAGATTTATCAGATGTATATTAAGCTATGAACCATCATCTGGATGTTGGTAGATGGTATTCCTTCTATAGTTCAAATTTCTTATTCCTATCATAGCTGGACAATTATTTTTTTATCTTGCCTAGAAGATGTTCTCTTCAGTTGTGAAAGTCCCTCTATTGTATCTTGCCTAAGGTTGTGTGCCTTAGTCTACGAGTCCGAAGTAGTGAGATCCCTAGCCTATGACATAAATCATTGTAAATAGTTATATATTATGAGTTAGAATCTCACTGTGGTTTTTACCAGTTTTGGTTTTCCATGTAAAAATCTTAGTGTTCTTATGTGGATGCATTTTTTGTTTCTATTATTTACTTTCATTCAATGAAGATTATGGTTAAGTGTTTTAATCTGATTAAGTTTTAGTATATGTCGATTCACCCACCCTCTCAACATATGTTAGTGTTAAACATTATGTTCAAGAGGCTTCTAGTCCTTCTTTAGACCTAGACTAAAATGAAATGGAGGGAAAGCCCAAGTCTACATAGAGAAAGATATTTAAAATAAAAAAACCTTGGAACCCATCTAGTGACAAGAGAAAAGGGGAAGGAGAATGTCTCTGGTATAGTGGGCGGGGACACCGATGAAGACTTGGAAGTGGAATTTTAGAGAGAGAATAAATTCGAACCAAATATCCCTATCCCTCATAAAAAAATATAAAGGAAAAGGGTTTTTTATGGATTGAAGCCATCAAACATGAGATGGAAGCAGAAACAGTGGATGACAGTGTTGAAGTGTTGGCAATATTGTCATTGATGTCAAAGGAATTCATATTGTCACCATTAAGGTCAAATAAGAATATTTTAAAATCAAATCATTATCATAAGACACCCTATTATTGAAGCAAATCACAATAAATGAAGGAATCATTTTTGGCACTCAAAACTAGAGTTTGAATTGATATAATAGGTAAATTTATATCTATCTATGTGGGCCAACATGAGTTCCTTTTTTTGGATTGACCCTAGGTAGTTTAAATATCAAAATAAATAAATATTATTTATTGAGTTGACTTCCTTGATATAAGCACCCATCTTGGGCAAGTAAAATTAATTAAATAAAATCTTGGTATGGCCAACCTCTTTGGAGAGTTATATCTCTTGGGTGAAGAGGTGTTATTGGAAGGTATATATAGAAGATATTTTGTGGATTAAAAAGAAAGCAATCAATAAACATCTTTCAACATTCATAGAAAAGTTAAGATATATATATATATATATATATATATATATATATATATATATATATATATATATATATATATATATATATATATATATATATATATATATATATATATATATATACTTACTTGAAGAGCAGATGTGAAAGGGAGTTTATGAGTACATCCTTGAAGCATATTAGAGAAAATATTTGGAGCATACTAAAAAATATGTTTAAGCATATTGAGGCTATAATTATTGTTGATTAAGATAGTTTAGAGTTAATTTTTAGAGGTGTTAAGAGCACATCTAAAGGAGATCTTTATGTAGATTTGTGAGTAGTCTTTTAAAGAGAGTTTTTAGTATATCAAGAGACTTAAAAAGACAAATTTATTATAGCCTTAAGGTAACTATGTGAAGCTTATTAAAGTAGAAATACTGAAGAAGGCAAACATAGTGTAATACCCCTCTCCTGATTAGACTCTTTTTAACCTAGTTTGTCCATGGTTGACTTTTCAGTGATTTTGTGGATATACCTTGTAGTGATGTTTTATTCAGATATTATGATATGATGGATTATGTTTTGATCTATGATTTAGTGAATGTTGATTATGCATTATCTCCTTATGGATGATTAGATATTAATTTTGCCTATGCAATATATCTTTGTAGATGATGAAATGTTAATTTTAAATTATGGGTTACTAACCATGGACTAACACATTTAATTTATATATGAGTTGCACTATGAATATGTCTTCATGTATGTGCGTGAAATCTGTATGGGGTGTGTGGAGATGATTTTTCGTCACTCACTTCTGTGAGACATGGAAAGTCATGATTCTCCTTCACCGATGTGTCTATTGTGTTTGAAGAGATATCTATATGTATATATATGTGTGTGTGTGTGTGTGTGTGTGTGTGGTTCAGTGATGTAGGAATTGCAGGTACAAATACCGTGCAAGTACAAGGTACCGACTCCACCTGGATCCACAGGTATGAGCGTACCTAGTTAATCTGATGGAAGTGGAGGAGATAGTCTTAAGACCCTAATGTCATCTCTAGCCTTGCTCGTTAGTGAGCATTGTCAGTATTCTGTCAACCCTGCCAATATTGGTATGTGGGTCGTGTCTTTATTTTGCTTAATCAAGTTTGTGTGTTTTTTCATTTTGTGATTTCGTATAGCCTTCTAGTGTATTATATATGGAATTAATTATTAATCCTTAGGGTAATTTTGGGTTAAAGTGTATTATCATGAATAAATTAATTAGGGATAAATTGAAAAGGACCCTTATAGTATTAAAAAAAATAAGTCAATTTCACCAATCTTACCAATTAAATTAATTGTCAATATATATAAATCATATGGTGATTTAATTTGTTGTTATGTGTTTTTTTATAGAAAAAGGTAAATTAAATTTTTGAAAATAAAATATCTTCATATTGACTTTTTGTATGTGAGGAAATTAGATTTATTTAAAATTTAAAAGTATGCAACTTTGTATGAAAGTGATTTGAATTTTCATTTTTTGGAAAAGAATTATATGGAGAAAAAAAATTTGACCTAAAAGATTTTAGGTAATTTTTTTTTTATTCTGTGAGTTTTACCGGATATGGGAGTCTTGGAATTTTGGGGAAAACTTGTTTCTACTGAAGAAATTCTTGTTTTGGGAAGGATTTGGTTGCTCTCCATCAAAATTCTCTTCTAGGAAAGCAAATTCAGGTTGGTTTTCAAAACTATTGGTTAGTTTATTTTTATTTTTCTGTGAGTGTGTCAGAATACTGGTTTCTTTCTTTGTCTGGTTGAAGAAATTGTTGTTTGTGAAAAATTCCTTACAGTTGGGTTTTAAATGTTATCAATTTAAGTTTGAAGAAAATTTATTCAACTCTTTTTCTATCAATTTGTGAATTTGGGTAAGGGGGGGTTTTCAAAATTTTCCCAATCTTAAGAACAATAGATTGTTTGAGAAAATGGATGAGTGGAAAAATTTCATAAAATATCTTGTTAGAATCATTGATTTAGATTTTGCATATATGAGATTGAATCTGTTAAAATAATCAATTAATTTGTTTGCCTTGTTTTTGGGCAGAGAAATTTACCCTGTTTTTGGGCAAAATTTTACCCTGCTATTATGTTCTACCCTTGTCCTAGGCAGAGCTTGCTTTGCTATTAAAAAAAACTCATTATCTAAAGATATTGATATTGTTTTTTTTTTAAATTATATTTTAAAAAGTTATAAATCTGTGAGTGTGTGGGAGAGCTGTGGGCTCAACCCCACACACCCACTATGTGGGGCACTCACCTACGTGGGCTGCAGACCCACATACGTGGGTCTGCACTGTTAGGTCCCAGAGGCAACTTTGAGAGGGGGGGGGGTGTGAATCAGTTGTTAAATAAATTCAAACCAAAACAACTTAACCAACTTATTGCTTAATACCAATAAACCAGTCTTTTAAACCGATTGACAGTTTTATCAATTTATTGCAATACCGGTAAAAATTAATGTATGAAACAAAAAGACAAAGTCATCCACAACACTTGACACCAATATTTGTATGTGGAAACCCTGTAAGGGGAAAAATCACGGTGGGAAACCTTACCCACAATCAGATGATACTACTGCAGATAGTAAGTGTATACAAATGGGGTCTGTACATGCATAAAGGCCAAGCGCCTAGATCTCACTGCTCAATCACAAAATAGGAGTCACACTGAATACAATTGGATGGTTAAATCCAATAAGAATGTACTTCTCAAAATAGCATCTTCATATGCTGGATTCAGTACCGGTGTAGTTTTGATATGCTTTCACAAAACCTTGCTTCACCTTCAAATGATGTCTGTATGTATAGCTCTGCTTATTCTTGCATATCCCTTCTCACAATTCTTCTTTGCATTCCACATCCGATCTTACAAATAAGATCTTACATTTATATTATAACCTAGGACCAATTTTAGTAGGTCGGCTCTAAAAGATATTACAATAAAATCAATTTACAATTAAATTAATGCCCGATGCAATAACCGATTCAACATGTCAGCTTAATGTATTTACAACAATAATAAATAATCTCCATAGCGTGCCATGCTGATCTAGAAAAGATAAACCTATTGGTGTATAACCTAGACCTATTTGCCGGTAACAACAAATATGCAAATATGAATATACCAATAATCAAATCTCCAAGACAAGGTGTCCAAACGATGCTTTCAATATAACCAAGTGTTTTCCATGCCATTCCAAGTGCCGGTGATCATTATATCCTGCCGGTGTACTAGATACCGGTGACTATGCATGAGTCATTTGCTTGCCGGTGAATGTTGCTGATTCTCCAAAGTGCCAGAGTTGATAAGTGTTAGTAGGTGTTGACATCAATGACAAAACCATACCAAAATACCAACATGCACACCCCATAGATCCCCTCTCTACATTATCAATCACACACAGTAAAAAATACAATGCTAGCATCCAACCAAAAAAAAAAAGGAAACACCAATTTGCTAGTCAAAATTGGTATTCGGTAAAAAAATTAAAATATATAAAGTTATATATATATATGTGTGTGTGTGTGTGTGTGTGTGTGGAGGTAAACTTAATTCATTCAATTTTGGTAATTTTAAATGAAGAGAAAAAGATAATAATTAGTGAAATTCTACATTGGAAATGATTTTCAGATTTTATATAAAAATAAATAAATATATACGTTGCTTTATATATATATATATATATATATATTCATATATGTGTGCATATATTATTACGTAATTTGAAATTAGAGATTTTGATTTAAATATTGATGTTGATGGATACTTTGTAAATGAAGTCTTATTAGTAAACATGGGCTAAAATTTAGTTCAATTGGCTTTAATTGGAAAAGATCCATATTTATATTATATTATGATTTTGTTTTCAATTATATGGTTGTTGTATTTGATTGGACTTAATTAAAAAATTTAATTGCAATGAACCCATTTTTAGTCATGTTTGGCTTTGGTGACTTATTGGTTCAATTTGTGTGGAAAATAGAGAATTAGCCTATGTATTTGAGTATGGTTCGAATTCAAGTTGTTTTCTTTGTGGACAAGAGATTTGGTTGAATGTTGACTTTGATTTCTTTGTTGTTTCCTCTATGTGATAGTATCTTGATTTATTTTTTTAAGGCAAGTGAACTTGATGGGATATTCTTTTACTTCGTTGGAGTATTCTGGTGTTTTTATGAAAAGGGACATTATCCTTGTGTTTGTGTTGGAATATGGTTGGATGCAAGTTATTTGGTTAAGTGGTTTATGGTGGTTTTTCATGCTTGTCCCTTGATGAGGTCACGTCATAGGAGTGGCTGAATTGTGTTGTAATACCTCCAGTTGGTTACACCTTGGTATAGGAATTATGTAACCTTATTGTTTGTTCAATTGTGCTTGAACTCCGCATGTTGTTACTTGGTCTTTGTGTTTCCCTGGAGTTCTTCGAAGGTTGTGTAGTATCATATAGGAGAGTGTCTTCTGAGTGGGGGTCGGGGCCCAAAGTGGCTGCCAAGATAACCCCTCAAAAGTTGGATAATTAAGTGATAACATAATAATATATTGGGGGGTTTGGGGTTTCAAATAGTAAATAAGATTAATTGTGCCCCGCTCATGGTTGAGTGCTAGTATAGACTTAGGATGCAGTGGGAAGGCATGTAATGGAAAACCAACTACCTTGTTGTCATGAAAGGTTTGTTGGGTCTACATGAGTCATGGATGGGGGCCGATGGTTTGGGAGAGGCTACCAGGATAACCCAGGATGGGGGTTGGGGCCTATGGAGGCCTGCCAGGATAACCCATACCAGCTATGCAATGACACTCTTCCCTTATGTTCACTAGTTAGTAGTCTTGTGTTGATTTTTATTTGGAGCACTCTTGTGGGAGTCATATCTATATGTTTATGCCTCATGTGAGTATCCAATTTATATGTTAGACCATGTGATGCTTTATAGTGGTTTGCTTGAGGGCCTTATTTCTATCTCCTAGCATGGAGGGGTGGTTCCTTTTTGGGCCACATGATCGGGTGGTAGTGCAACTTTCCATTGGAGTTTTGTTCGTTCCCTTCTTGCAAAGGATTAGCTTTTTAGGTGCTCCAGTTTCTATTTTGGGATTTTCTCATCTCGTTGTACCAGTGGATTCTCTTTTGCTCTTCTTGGATCATTCTTGTATCTCTTGGACCTCATGTGGTTAAATGTATCTTTTGGTTATGTATGCCTTCATGGAAAGATGTAATTTTAATGTAAACATTATGTGCCCTTATGAGACTTAGTGACTATGCAATGGAAATAATCATTGTGAATGAAACATGGACATGTTAATGTTATCACATGCAATTGTATGAAACAATCATTGTATAGTGTAATTGAGTCTTTATGGTTAAATCATCTTAAGTGGATTAATTAACATAAGATAATGTTTAGTTTAATTATGTAAACTATGTTGGGAAACCCTTTTGGAGTTTAAAAAATAAATTATTTACACTTTTTTCAAGTGTTTTAGTTTAATCCCTCTGGGGTTTCCTGGTGGGGTGTTACACATAGCTCAGAGGTTGGTGCCTCCTAATTAAGGAAATTGGAAGGTTGGCGCCTCTCATTAGAAAATATCAATGTCTATTACTGAGTTGGTGCTCAATGGTTGGGATTAGTGTCTCTAGTAGGTTTGTTCCTATGAATCATTAAAAGAGGATAGGTGTCTCCTATGTGTTGGTGCTAATGAAGTTTGTAAAAGAGTTTTATATAGTAATATTTCCTTGTGGTTATCTCCTGCAAGGGTTTTCATGTAAATTGTGTGTTCATCTCTTGTTCTGTTAATAAATCTTGCATGTGTGTTGTTTTTGTGTATGATTAGGTTTTTAAATATTAATGTTGTGCTTAATTAAGTTTTGAAAAAGAAAACATTATTACATTATATACTGATTCACCCCCATCTCATTATAATTGAGTGCTCTTCCTGAAGGTCAAGGTTTGGTGTGGAAACATAAGGTTTCCTCCTTGGATTAGTTATGAGGTAGGATGGAAAAGATAAAATTGCGTAGCCTATGGTAGAGGTCCCTTTCCCTACCATTTTAGACCCTACAATATATGTGCATAAGGATTTTACATAGTTATTTTTCATGACTTCTACTTGGGAATAACTAGCATAGGTGGTATCATGAACTATGATGGATGGTGTCTACTCATAACATATATTGATCAAATAGTTTTATATTGAATTTAATTGCTTAAATATCAAGGTAGACAACATGTATATAAAGTTTGGGGGCTATAGTAGTGTAAATTTGGAACATGATAAGACCATCCTTCAGGAGTGGAATGATATCTATAGAATGAGGCAATTTTAAGCAACTAGTGATGAGTTTTGAGAATGAGAAGGAAACCAATAAAACAATGACTTCTTTGGAAAAGAATCAAAAGTTATAAATGAGAAACTCGTGAGAATTATCTAGGTTAGTAAATGTGCCATAAAGAATAATGATATTGGGATTAAGAACTTATGCAAAGAGCTAAAATAACTCCAAGAGTACTAGACCATGAAGGACTTAAAAAATGGATATAATAAGAGCCATGTTGATCCTAGTACAAGGATTCATGCAAGCAAGAAAAAGTCATTTGAAAATAAAAAATCATCTCATTGAGTTCACTAAGCTTTAAGATGATTTTTATTTATAGTAATGAAAGTTTTTAATAGCTTGGAGAATCTATATGTGATTAGTATTTGTAGGCATATAAAAATAGTCAATGCTTGTAGTGTCATTCTTTAACATGTTTGTGTGACCTTCTTTTAGGGTTTTCATATTTTTTAACACTTTCCTCTATGTTTCATGTATTCGATCTTTATCATTTGTGTAACCTTATGAACACTTCCCCTTTGGTTAAATGAGTTTATTCATTTATCCCATGTCACAATTAAATTGATTTATTTAATTGTCTAATTGTCCCTTTTGTGAGAGAAGTTAATAAATGAAATTTATTGATTTCTCCCATCTTTTTCTCTCCTAATAAGTCCCATTAATTTCTCCTCCAAATTGGCTCCTATTTTGTCATAATTGTGAGCTACTTTTGGGACTAATTTGTCATAACTTTGCATAGCGACTTGTCATAGTTCTTTTCATAGCAACTTGTCATAGTTCATAGCAATTTGTATGCAGATGTGATAAGCAACTTGCAGAGGATGAAGTGTCTTGATGGAATGAGTGATAATAAAAGGAGGACACTGAAGTTGCATGCCATTAAATATGCCATTGCAAGCAACAAGCTCTGGTGGAAAAATAGTGATGGTGTCATGTTGAAGTGTGTGGACCGAGATCAAGCTCAAAAATTGCTAACATAGATGCATAGTGGGGTTTGTGGAGGGCATTATATGGCCAAAATGATTGCACATAAAATTTTAAGATTTGGATTCTATCGGCCAACAATTTTTAAAGATGCACATTAGTTGGTCAAAAAATATGATCCATGCAAGAGGTTTTCTTGAAAGTTGAAGTTTTTCAGGAAATTTGCCTTTGAAGCTTGTGAGTGTGCAAGCCCCGTTTCAACAGTGGGGTATTAATTTTATTGGGGAAATAACATGTAAATCTAGTTGTGGTTATTCCTGGATCTTGGTAGCCATGGATTATTTCACTAAGTGGGTTGAGGCTATGCCAATCATGAAGGCAACATGTAAGTTAGTGATTGATTTTATCACTAATAATATATTGACTAGATTTGGTTGCCCAGAGAGAACAATCTCTGACAATGCTATGAGTTTTAGGTCAGAAGAATATGAAGATTTCTGCAATAAATATGGTATTCAAATTTTATATTCATCACCTTACCACCCCCAAGGAAATGGACAAGCTGAATAAAGCAATAAGAGCTTGATGAAAATCATCAAAATAATCCTAGACAAGAACAAGAAGGCCTGGGATTCAAAGCTGAAATTGGCAGTTTGGACAGACAGCTTAACCATCAAGAAGGTAATGGGATGTGATCCTTTTGATTTTGTATATGGTATATGAGCCAAGCTGACCCAGAATAATCTATTGTGAATTTATAAGTTTGTACAAACATATAACGATGATATAGATGATGATATGCAATTGAGGGTAGAAGCTTTGACAAAGCTAGATGAAATCAGGAGATAAGCTAGTGCCAGAAACGTGAAACTGCAAATGCAAGTAAAAAACTTGTATGATAAGAGAACAGTTGCAAGAAGTTTTCAAATTGATGACTTGGTCTTGTTGTGGAATGCAAGGATAGAGGACAAGAGAAAATGTGGCAAATTTGATGCCATTTGGCTTGGTCATTATCTAATCCAAAGCAAGTGGGGAGAAGATTCATATTTTCTCCAGAATATAAATGGTGAAATTCTTGAACTACCTGTTCATGGACAGTTCTTGAAGCCCTACTTTTCTTAAAGTAGTTTTTTTTCATGAGCATTAGATTAGGTTTTGTATATAAGTAGGTTAGTTTCCTTTCTTATTTGGGCTATCTTGTCCAAGTAGTCCCCTTTTTGGTCTCTTTGTGGTTGGTTTGCTCCACCAAAGATTCTAGATTCTCGTATCATCCTAGAGTGATGATCATCTCCAACTCGAGCCACTAATGGTAAAAAAAATGACCTAGTAAAAAAATTTGTTCCTTAGGTGAAAAATGGGTCATTTGTGTCTTATCTTGCTCTCTTTATCTTGTGCTTCAGGCTTAGGGTTTAGGGTTTTATGGATTTTGTCTAAGTCTTGGTAGGATCCCCTCAACTTGTTATAAACACATTACCTTTTCACTGAAGCCTGAGGGTTTTAGTACATTGGCGGGGCCTTTTTATGTGTCCTAGGTGTTTATTTGATGAGAGGGTCTTACTTTTCCTAAAGTACTCATTTTATTATCCTAGCCGATATATTTGTGGTAACTATCAGGCTACTAATATTCTCCATTGTATGCACATGTATTAGTGAATGAAGACCTTTTAATAATAATTAGGAAACATGCTTGATCATTAAACGACTGAAGAGGGTGCATACCGGGGATAATAGTGTAAAGTTTAGATAGATCTAATGGTTCTCGCTACCCCGCAATAGAAAGTGCTCAGAAGTTAATGATTGCGGCATCACAAGATGATGTCGTGTGTCTAGGGCGGGCTGAGAGAAGATGGATGGTGGGGGCTACTAAAAACAAGAGAAGGATGATGAGCTGGAAATATTGTGTCATGCTCTTGATGTCCCCATCTTCCATGAAAGATGGTCAATATCAGATTGACTAGTATAGATAATACGATGTGCCACCATGGAAGGAATTAACGGTCCAGTTTCAAACTTGGTTCAAATATGAATTTGAGCCATTTTCCACTCAAGCGAGTAGTAATGGTGAATGATACAGTGAAGCTTGATTCAAGAATAGCAATAAATGCCTTTTCAAAATCATTTTGATTCACGAAGCAATTTAGAGAAAACAAAAAGCGATTTCAGAGTCGAAGAAGATTTGAGCGAGCTATCTCAGTGCATAATCAAGGTCTACCCAGTGTTTTCAAAGTCGTAAGTTGATTATCTTCCCTTCCGTGTTTTTAAGGTTGGATAGTGTAAACTGTGTGAAATTGTGGTAAAAGGATTGAAGAGTGTTGTAGGGTTTTACAGTCTTAGCTCCAGGAGTTTGTTAATTTTTTTCTCTTCTATTGGAATTGTCAGTTCTTGTGTTGAACCCTGGTTTCCCTTCCCCATTTATCGTTAATTATTGAGAAAGCCCTAGTTTGATAAAATGGCTCCCTCATGAAACCACTCAGAACAGACATAATATTTGAGGAGAAATTTGTATGATGATTTTCTAGACCAATTGAAACCATCAACAAATGACAAGTATAAGGGGATAAATCTTATTCAAGCGAAAATCCTAGGAGAAGGGTTAGTAGATAAATCATACATAATTTTAGATGCTAGGGTACCTATGACTGGGGTAAACATATTCAAGTTATGGTATGGATAGAGGAATTTGCATTCCTCATTTTCAAGTGCATGGCAGTATGACTTAGGCAAGCTGGTGGTGCCTATGTCTTCATGGATGTTAATTTTCTCAGGGCAGTTGCAGATACATATGAACCTATTTCTAGGGTGATAAGGGGAAATGATGGAGAGGTTTTATTGACAATCTGAAGAGAGGAATTCCAAGAAGTTTTTGACTTATATGAACCCTCTATTGCCCTGATTTAGGTAAATCTGGATGAAATAAAGGAAGAATATCATAGAAAAAAGGGTTTTGTCAGATCAAACCTTCTCTTGACCCATTTGGAAAAGATAGGAAGCACATCATACCATATTGGCCCAAGTTCAGTGGAGCCTTTTCCAATTGGTGCCTTTGCCAAGTATTTACAAGCTACTTTCTTCTCTCTATGTCAAGTTTTAGGTTTTAAGCCATTCATGGTTATGCCACCGGATTATATGTTTATGGCTATTCAGATTTAGCATCCTAATTTTTCATTGGTTTTTGATTTTGTACCATATCTTGAAGATAAGATTCATGAGGGATTATTGGATATTAAGACCAATGTATTGAGCACTAATTTTTATTGGTACTCATTGCTGATGCATATGTTCTTGTTTAAGAATTCAGATTATTTTGAAGATATGATGGATCTTAGAAAGACAATTGATAATGTTGAGATACTGGTGCAGTTATGGAGTATGGACATGTCATGAGACATGTTGAAAGATAGTTTTGTAAGATTTGACAATGGTTTTGCTTCCAAATTAAGGCAACGATTGACAATTAATCCGCCTAGAATTCCTACATAGTTGCATGACTTTTTGAGACCAAAAGAAACACCGCCAATCATGATAAATGAGCATAATTGGGGTGATATTATCCCTTACCAGGTCAACAATGTCATCAGAGTTTATGGTTTCCCAATGTAACCTCATGTATTACCTTTTAATGTCCCATTGAGAATTGGATTTGCTGAAGTAATTTGGAAAATAGGTTGCATTCAAGATAAGGATTTCAAAGGAAAGGGCAAAGGAACTATCTTCCTTGACTACATTGTCATCCCATACTTTGGAATTCTAAGAGGAGGGTATTTGCATTTTGACAAGCTCTTCACACCATATCACTTGGGAGTTAGTGTAGCTAGGCACAATGAACCAGAAGGATTCTATAATATTTTTAGGCAAAGAATCAAAGGAACAACACTGACCCATGAACACCACTTTCCTGAAGATGTAATCAGAAATGATTTATTTTTTCTACTCAAGATTGGAAGAAGGAGAAGTGGATAGCTTTATAATAGCCATGGGCAATGATACAAAAAATGGATCCAATTTATGATCCATTGAGAGCCTTCAATCCTTTCTCTACCAAAGTTGATTTGGTTATGAATAATTTTGATGAGTTAATTCTTGCTTTGAAAGAGGAGAGAAAAGCTTGAGGAAATTCATGGCAGGCAGGTTGAGAAGAAGAGTGTACAAAAGTCTACACCCATTTCACCTACAAATGCAACTATGATTCAACGAATAAGGATGAAACATCCCGACCCTCCTCCTCCTCTACCCCACATGACAGATGGGTTACATGAGACTCGGTGTAGTTATAAGTCCCTCCAAGGGGTAGTATTATAATAAAAAGAGTGAGGTATGAGGAAAGTAGTGACGAGGATAGTGGTAGTGATAGTGGAAAGTTGATGAGGAGAAAAGGAAAGAAAATAATGAGGGGAGAGCCAGCCCTAGAGATGCAGGTTAGACCTTTGAGAGGAGTCTAGATCATTAATATAGAGGACTTAGATAGAAGTCCCTCACCACCACATATACCATCTTCACCTTTTGGACAATTTGAAGAACAAGGGGAAGATCAACAAATGGAATAACCACAAGATATAGACACCATTGAGATTACAAGTGCAAAAATACAAATTGGTGTCCCTCCTGTGCCACCCACTCAGGAATTTGACATCACTCCTCTAGATATTCAAGGAAGAGCATTCAAGGATGCTAGAAAGGAGGCATGTGAGAAATTTCTTGAAGATGAAGCTTTTGTGAAGAGCCCAACCTTCCTTTAAATGATGTGGAAAGTAAAAATTGATGACTACATGAAAAGAGGTGACGAGAGAATATCCCAGAGGCTAGATAGGTCTGACCACGAAAATCAAGAAGAGGTCAAGACTATGATGATGGTAGAGTTCAAAGCAATCACAAAAGATGAGGACAAAAAGATTATAAATTAGGCTGATATCTTAATTCTGCCTGAATGGGACATAGCTGATGCAATGGCATTTGATAAATTATAAAATGAAGAGGCTAGCAATATAGCTCAGAAGATGAAGCAAGGTTGGCATTCAAAGGATCATATTTTATAGATGATCATGCAACCTTGGCGATATGTTCACTAGAGCAAGGACCTAAGAGACCTGATATCAATGATATAAATCCAAACTTGAAAATAAGTCTTATTATAAAGAGAGCTTATGATACATCAAGTGTTGAAGCTACAAAGTTGAATGTTGATACAGAAAAATTGGCCCATGAAACCACGAAGAGAGAGGCTAAGGAGAAGCATGAGTTAGTGAAACTTTTTGATGAATATAATGTAGTTCAACATAAATATGTGGAGCTATAGATAAAAGTTCATATTCTTGAGCAGAGACAGCCAAGAGCACCTTCTTCAGCCCTTTCCATTGCATTAGTCCCATCAACATCTAGGTCTCTACCAGTCTTACATACAAATACAACAATTTAGTTAGATAATGAGACAAATGCTCTTATAATGCTGCTAGTACCTTATATTGATGATGAACCTGAACCCACTCGCTCTACTGACCCAACCAGAGCTCAAATTTTAGAAAAGATTGGTGAGTTGGAGAAAAAGATAAAGGAGTCAAAAGATCAATCTGCCAGTAAGCAGAGGTAGATATTCATCTCTGTATTAATTCACTTAAATGAGAAAGTATATCGTAGACTGAATAGTGTGCATTCTTTGTATTCTTTATTGTTTAATGCTATTCAGACTTTTGATAGAGATAAAGAGGTAGCAATCCCTTTGTTCACAAAATGGTTTCAAAGGAGAAATGAGCTCAGAATAATGTCCATGGATTCAAAATACCATGTTGATAGGCCAACAACACTTCAACCAACTTATTTGTTGGTAAAATAAATGTAGGAGGCCCAAATGCTACCGGATAATATAGAAAGGAAAATAAGAGAGTTGATGAGAACCTTCAGTGAAATGAATGATACACTTCTGCCTAGCATTGAGAATGAAAATGGGGAAATTAAACCTTTGCACTTATGGAAGAAAGAGGCAAAAAGAGCTATCAACACACAAGTGGATATGATCTATAATGATTTGGATACTGGCATGATGGAGGAAAACATGGATAAAATAATACATACCGGATCATTTTTTGAAACTTTTGAAAGGGAGGTGAATTTGGTGGCCATCAAGTACATTCCCTATAGGACAAAGGTTGTCGAGGTTATGATTTTCAAGTGGCCATCAGATGAGGAATATGCCAAGTGGGGAAATATGTATTTGAAAGAATGAATGAGGACACCAACTTGTTAATTTAACTAACTATATGATGTGGACCCTTGGCAGGTGGTTTTGGTTCTATACAATGGTCACTTTTTGGATGTGAGCAGTAGAAGAAGTGGGCCCTCCCCAAATATTCATCGACAATAGCAAAAAAGAAAAAGAGATACATAAAGTGCCATGATGAATCAGTTGGAAGATATTTTGGTCTTGGTTATGGTATTCCTTAAATGAAATCTTTTGTAACAAATTTGTAGGTAACCGGTCATTTTCTGAATAATAGTTGTTGTAGTACCTCTCCTTGTTCAGACTCTTTTTGTATGTTTTTGATTGACTTAAGTGGAACATTATTGTATATTGATTCAGATATTATGCGATGTCATTTCATGATTTATCTTGATTTGTGGTGTATGATTTTATGCAGTATCTCAGTGCTTATGGTTAATGTTATTTAATGGATCATTATCATGGATTGAAACTCTTACCCTGTGTTAGGATTCCCAAAGATACTGAGGGGGGGGGGGGGGGGTGAATCAGTATTTGACTGGTATAATAATTTTCTTAACTTATAACATGAAAATCATATTAAAACTGTGTACCGGTAAACCATAAATAATGCAACAAATAAGAATAACAACCACAACATGAAAAACACACCATAACATAATATTTTAACGAGGAAACCTAGTGTGGGAAAAACCTTGGTGGGATTTATGATCCACAATATTCACTTACTGGTCAATAAGAGAATATTACTACTTACAATAGGGGCTTGCACAGGTAGGAAGGCCAAGTGCCTAGAGCTCACTGCTCAGTTACAAAAGAGGTCATACTGACTTACAAAATTGGATTATACAAATCCAATGTCTTGTACTGCTTCAGATCAACATCTGCTATACTAGATTCAATACCGGTTTAAGCTCTACAATATACATAAACCCTTATCCAATAATTCACATATTAGGTCTGCTACATTCTTTTCATACTTCGCATTCTATCATATTACTAAATGATCTACAATGATCTCATATATATATATATATGAGTCATATTACAATCCACCATGTCGGCTTACAAAAGATTTTACAATTAATTACAAAATACATTTATATAAAATTGCTATCGGCCAAGGTGTTGGTAATCAATCTTTTGGGTGTCGGTGAATTGTATGCCGGTGTAGAGTCTGCCGGTGTCGGTGCCTGAGTCTGCCTACCGGTATCACATGATTGTAAGGTTGCCATCAATGATAATACCTTCAATCACCTACAATGTCTCATTGGAGTGTGCATTTGCCAAAAATCTCCCCCTTTGGCATTGATGGCAACACTCATGAGAAAAATCAAAAAGTGTCCAAAAAGATGTCCAAAAAGAATATGCCAAAATTTGTCTTACCAAAACTGTGTGCCCAAAAATGTATGCTCCCCCTGAGCTGATGATGTCCTGTTCTAATCATTTTTCTCATCTCACTACTCCCCCTTTGACATCAATGGCAAAGGTTTTCATTCACTGTCAGTGGAGTGTGGGACCTGCCTAGATTTTTGTAACCGGTGGGTTACAATCTGGAATATATCTGCTAAAACCAGATTTAAGCTGTCACTGAATCTTTTGCTTTCCTATAATGCCTCTTGTGTTCTCTGAACTGTACTAGTGAGTATGTGAATTTGTTCTTCCGATGTCTTAAGTCCAGGAACCAGAGCCTCAAAAATTTCTTTTCTCAAAGAAATGAGGTAATCTAGTTTAGGACCAAATTTACATTTTAAGCTTTTTGCCTGATCCTTTATTCTTTCTTTATCCTTCTCTAACTTCTCAATTTTCTCTTCAAGGTCTGTAATTTTCTTTTCTATCTCCAAAAATGAATCGGATGTACCTATCAGATTGTCAACAGTAATGTTTATTTCAGTTTGAGTTTTGCTGATCTCTGAATCTATATCTTGTGTCAAGATGTCTGTTTTGCAAGTATCCCTGTACATTTTCTTAAAATCCAAAATTGTTTTTCCAAGTTCTGGTAATAAGGTGTCCATTTTCTCCTTGTTCTTCTTCAAAATTTCCTCAAATAATTTTTCTTTCTCCTTATTCATCCTTTTTTTGAATGTGTCTTCATTTATTTGATCAACTGTCAAAATATTGCAAGTGATGAACCTAGACAATGTGTCTAGATGACCTAAAGAATATGTATTATCCACAATGCATTTAGGTGCTACCAATTTGAGAATAGGTATTGTGTCATCGATAGCCTTATAGGCTTGTGCATTACATTTGTGATTTTCTTTATTGAATCCAGTAAGACCTCTGTCACATTTGTAGGCCAGAATTTTGCTATTGAAGTACCAGATGTCTACCCAACTATTTTCACAATATCCATGCTGCTAGTTGTAGTGATAACCTTGCTTGTTTCAACCTCTGGTAGGTCAGTTTGTGTTTGCATTTCTATTAGCAAAGGTTTGGGATTTTCAGTTTTAGCTCGTGGCACTGTCTCTGTTTGAACTTGTGTCTCAACCTGTTTCTGTTCTGGTTTCTCCATCTGTGTTTCAGAAGGTTTCTCTAAGCTCTCAACAACCAGTTTCTCAGCTGTAGTCTCTGTATGCACTCCCAATTTATGAGTTTTCACTTCTGTACTGACCATTTTCGGTTCTCCTGATGTTTTACCAGTGGTGTCTTCTGTCAGTTGTTCTGTTAGAGTAGTTTTTTCTCTGCTTATGTTTATAGTATCATTAACCTCAACCTCAACATCTGCAGCAGGTGGCTTAGTAGCCACATCTTTCCTTTTATCCTTAGTGATTTCTCTTTCAACCACAACATTTACTTCCTGTGTGTCTATATTTACAGTGTACACAATTTTGGACTCAGGATTTGTATCCTCTAGAGGAGTCACCATACTCTCAATAGTCGGTTGATTGTCTATAGTTTCTATTGATGGAGTATCCGAAGGAGCTGGGGTTAAGTTATCAGTTATTTTTAGGCTTGGAGGTCCACCTACCTTATCTTTCCCCTTATCCTTGTCCTTTTGGTATACCCTGATGGTTTTATGTCTTAGTAGCTCTTCTTGTTTCTCTTTTTCTACAAAGAATATGTCCCATGCATCTGATGTTTCTTTAGAGACTTCATTGACTCTTCCTGCCATCAGTGCTACATGCCGGTGAGCAGTTGAAAATACTGTCCAGTTTGCTTCACTGATTGGTTTGTCTATCTCATCAAGTGAGTTTACTGGATACACTGCAAGTAGTTTTTCAATTTTTATTTTCTTGTCTAGCTCAACAATAGCTACCCTTCTAGCTTCTAGTCTTCTATACAGATCATTAGCTATTTCATCAACAATTTCCATCAAAAAATTCTTGTATATATCCAAGTATAAAATTACACTGTTCTCTATGATTTCTTTGTCATCAACAGATAGTGTGTTGTACAGTTTGCTAATGTTTTTCAACTTTCCATCTTCAGTTATTTCACTTAAGAGTTTATCCAGTGGAGCAATATCTTGTTTTACCTTCTTCTTCTTAGGAGTCAACTTTTTCGCTAGAGGCCTCACTGCCTATTGATTTTGCCTTGTTTTCCTGGGTGTGGTTGAGGGTACCGGTGAGGGTTTTCTTTTCCTTTCTACCCTTTTGAATACTATTGGTATATCACTCTCAGAGGAAGTTGCAACTGGTGAAAGATGAGTTTCCGATTGAAGTCCTTCCAACTCACTTTCTTTGATACTGGTTTTCTTTAATACATCTTCCTTAAGTGCTTTTGCTTGTCTGGTGCCTTTCCTTACTGTTTGTTCAACTTTCTTGATTCTTTTCCTAGACTGAATACCACTTTCTATTGTTTCAGCACTACCAAAGACTTTCTCAGAGGGTTCCCTAGGTGCTTCAAGGAGGGCTTTAGCATAAGTTTCAATAATGTTGTCATCCATTTCATAGCCCATTTCAGTTAGCCAAATTGTCCTAGGGACAACTGCCTCCATCCAAATTTCATCCTTTTTAATTACAAAGCAAATTTCATTCTGATATTTATCTACAATAGCTTGTGATAGTCTTATTCTTGTCTTCATTCGAGCCTTCAGTGCTTGAAAATGTTCGTTTATGTTTTTCTCCCTGTTTTCTCCCATGTTGTTCAATAGATCCAATAGTTGCTTTCCTATCGGTATATCAAAGCCAGAATATTTTCTACCAATACCGGGTACTTGTTTAGTAATATACAACATTAAACATACAAGAAAATTTCCAAATCTAAAGGTTCCTTTCTTATCTCCTTTGATATTTTTCAGATTTTCTATTAGTTCATCTTTGAGCCATTCACACATATCTATTCTAGCATTATCATTAACCATGTCATATGAACTTTTAATACATAGGCTAGATACTGAGTTCAACCTATTTGCATGTGTAGCTTTGTATCCTAAGATCATACTGATAAATCTGACATTGATGTCCTTTACATCATTTACCCTTAGAGACCTTTTGTCAAATGTTGCACTAGTTAGATCCATCACTGTGTCATTCGAGACCCTTTTTTGTTCTGTCAAGTTTGCTACCGGTGGAAGGTAACCCTGTTATTGCTTTAACAACTTCTTTTGTGATTTTATGAAGCGAATCCAACCAAAAGAATTCACCATGGACTTTTCTTAGGACTATTCTTATCACATCTTCGGGAAAATCAGGAATGCTAAGAATATTCATAAAAGCTAGGGTTTCTGCTACCTTGTATTCTGGCTTGACATTGCCATTTTTATCACAAATCATAGTGCTATACATTTTCTTAATTTCATCATCTCCTAATTCCTGTATATGATAGTGTATGTATATTCTAGGATCTTTAGCATATACTACTCCTTTAGGAATTTGAGAGAATGCACCTATGTTATCATCTTTCTCAGCTATTTCGAGGATGAGCTTGAATACGGGTCTAGGGCACTTGATAACCTCAATTACAGTAGGGTTTGCTATAAATTCAGGAATAGAGGAGGATGCCATGTTTATAAATACCTCAATCTACCTTAGGGATGAGTGCTTGGATGAATTGCTTCTCTTCTTTGCTAAGAATGCCTTTGCTTAGGAATTTTCACGCTCTCAAAGATTTGAATGCTCGGTGAATAAGAAAGAGCCAAAACACTTGCTTTATAATATTCTTTTCTCCAACTACCACATTTAATGCTTGCCAGTTAAGTCACAACTTAACTCATCTGCTAGTAAAGAAGTAATTCAACTTCTCACCATCAACCGAGGGTATAATAACATATTTTTCAGTTTGTTGCTAAACCCCCAAAGGATTTTTCTTTAGTTAGATGAAGAGTCTCCTGCCGGTGGAGTGTTACTCTGTTCTATCGGTGGAGGAGTATTCCCATCAACATTTTGAGCTGACTTTCTGATCCATTGTTTTGAGAATTCTTGCTTTACCTCTTCAACCTTTTCTTTACCTTTCAAACTAGGACCTTTGTTATTTGCCGGTGGGGACTTGCTTCTACAAAATTTTGCAATATGTCCACTTTTGTTACAAGCATAACAAGTCACATTGTTTTTCTGAATAGCTTTCCCATATCCTATGCTAGTATGTGTTCTACATTGATTAGATAGGTGTCCAAATCTTCCACAAACATACCATCTTACATTCATTCTATACTTTTATGAGTTATGACCAACTTTGTTGCATTTAGAACATTGACCGGTGGGTGTATTAGTGTTCTGATAATTTCTAGATCTACACTAATTTGATCTATGACCATACTTGTTACAGTTAAAGCATTTCCCATTGAATTTGTAAGCATTAGGTTGTCTTACCGGTTTGCTATGATCATGATTGTTTGCAGTACCAGAGCTTTCACCAACTTCAAAGCCAAGGCCATTTGTATCACCATTTGGTTTCTGATTCTTCAACATGTCAACAAGTTCTTCTGAACTTTTCTTGAATTTCTCCTTGTGTTGATTTGTAGTTGTCAGTTCATTTTCCAAGATTCCTTTCTGTCTCATGAGTTCAATTCTGTCATTTTCTATGTGCATCAAATCTATCTTTAACATATCATTTTCATGACTGAGTCTTGTGTTTTCATTTCCAACATCATTTAGTCTTCTAGCCAAATCATCTTCATTCTTCTTTCTGTCTTCAATTTCTTTACAAAATCTCATAGTCATATCTTGCATCTCATTCTTCATTGTACAGTTATCTTGTCTCAGTTGGTTCACTAGATCATTAAGAGTTTCCTTTTCATCTTCCTCATTCTGCATCTTCTCACAAAGTTCTTTTCTTTTATTTCTCGCTATGGTGAAATTTTCTTGAAGTCCTTGAATAACATCCTAAGCAGTCTTTAGATCATCCTCAAGTTTGATATTCTTCACTTTTTCTGCATCATAGTCTGAAAGAGTTGTTTCCAATTGCTTTCTCAAATTTTCCATCTCTACAGGTGACAAGATCTTCCTAAAGCTGTTAGACTTTTGAAAATAGAGGACTAGGCTCTGATACCAATTGTTAGGGTTCCCAAAGATACTGAGAGGGGGGGTGAATCAGTATCTGACCGATATAATAATTTTCTTAACTTATAACATGAAAAGCATATTAAAACTGTGTACCGGTAAACCATAAATAATGCAGCAAATAAGAATAACAACCACAACATGAAAAGCACACCATAACACGAAAAGCACACCATAACACAATATTTTAATGAGGAAACCTAGTGTGGGAAAAACCTTGGTGGGATTTGTGACCCACAATATTCACTTACTAGCCAATAAGAGAATACTACTGCTTACAATAGGGGCCTACACATGTAGGAAGGCCAAGTGCCTAGTGCTCACTGCTCAGTTACAAAATAAGTCACACTGACTTACAAAATTGGATTATACAAATCCAATGTCTTATATTGCTTCAGATCAGCATCTACTATGCTAGATTCAGTACCAGTTTAAGCTCTGCAATATACATAAACCCTTATCCAATAATTCACATATTAGGTCTGCTACCTTCTTTTTATACTTCACATTCTATCATATTACTAAATGATCTACAATGATCTCATATATATATGAGTCATATTACAATCCGCCATGCTGGCTTACAAAAGATTTTACAATCAATTACAAAATACATTTATATAAAATTTTTGTTTGCCAAGGTGTCGGGAATCAATCTTTGGGGTGCTGGTGAACTATATGCCGATGTAGAGTCTACCAGTGCCAGTGCCTGAGTCTGCTTGCCGGTATCACATGATTGTAAGGTTGCCATCAATGGAAATACCTTCAATCACCTACAATGTCTCATTGGAGTGTGCATTTGCCAACACCTTATATGCATGATGCGTTATTTATGTGTTGCGTGTTTGCATGTGTATGGGATGCGAGGAGATGATTTTCCTTCACTCACTCTGGTGAGACAGGGAACGCCATGACTCTTCTTCATTAGTGTGCATGTCTTGTTTGTATATATATATATATATATATATATATATATATATATATATATATATATATATATATTTGTCTACATGCACACGTGGTTCTTTGGTGTAGGACATTGTAGGTACAAGTACTGGGTAGGTACGGGGTATCGACTCCACCTAGTTTCATAGGTTTGAGCGGCCTTATATGTCCGATGGGAGTGGAAGAGATAGTTGTTGGACCCTAACTTGACCCGTAGTTACACTCGTGTAAGTTTTGGCAGTCGGTTGTTTTTCCCGTCTGGCTAGTATACGAGTCACAGTGCTTTGATTTGGTCATTTGTGACTCGTCATTGATCATTCTTCGTTTTGCATGTTTTCATTCATCTATATGGTTATTTAATTGAATGGATGATGCTATCTTATGTTGGCGTAATTAGTTAATTATTATGCTCTGAGATTATTGATTTAATTAAATTAATGATTTGCTAGATTAAATGGTTAAATGGCTTATTTCATTGTGTAAAGTTGCATTAATATATTTTGTGGAAATAAATAATTGCCTAGCCATTTTAATGTTAAATGCTCATGTTGAAAGAAAGTATTTTTGGACATAGAAAACATTAATAAAAAGCTTTTCTTTTTACCTTTCCATTTAATTTTTTCATTTTTAATTGTTGGAAAAGATTTGTTTTTGGAAAAAGGTAAATCTGATTCTTTTTACTATAAAAATATTTAAATCTGATTGGATGGAATAACTTTCAACCTAGAAAGTTTAGGTTAAAAATTATTTCCCTTATATGCCTTGAAATTCACGGGAATAGGAGGCAAGAATTTCTAGGGAGAAATTTGGTAAATCATTCTGGAAGGAGGAGCTGGAATTCGATTTGGGTTGCAAGATTTGAGATTCTTCCATCATTTTTCTTGCTAGTTTGTTTCAAGGTTGGATAATCTCTTCTTGGTTTAAATTTAATTTGAATTTTTCAGTTTGCTTCCTGTGTGTTGAAATTATGCAAATCTTCCTGTAGATTGGAATGGAAGAAAGAGTGTCTATTATTGTTCGTTTTGTGAAATTTATATCATATGTTTGTATTTAGGAAAGAAATGGTTCATTTCTCTAATTGTTGTATGTTGTGTTCTTGGAAATCAATTTCTTGTTTTACCTCTTCTTTTTGGAAAATAATGAATTAGATTGGGTTTGTTGGGTGCATCCTAGTACCTAACTTGCCAAGAATTGGTTAGCTATTGCTTCTAGTGTGTTTATTTCATCATTTACCTTGCTGGTAAATATCTCTTTGAATTTTGGATTTGGCACTGTGTGTGTGTGCCCGTGAAATAACTTGGAAATTAATCGTTTCTTGTGTTAAACAATTTTGTGGCTTATTGGTTTTAGAATTATTTGGAAGCATGTGTTTTTGAATTTTCTTTTATCGTTTTGGACTTTACCTTACCCCGTGGCGGGCTAGTCCCACCACGCGGGTCGGTAGTGTCTGCTGCCCGCAGGTAGCAGTACTACCGATCGATAGTTGCTGCTACCGGTGGTAGCAGCACTACCAATCGGTAGGACTGCTACTAGTTGGTAGTAGTGCTATTGGATAGTAGCGTCTACTACCAGTTGGTAGGCTTGCTATCGGTCGGTAGCAATACTACCGACAGGTAGTGCCTGCGGCCTCGACAGTGGCACTGCTGTGGGTTGGTCTCGACTCCCACGTAACCTTGTACCCTCCGGTTTATGCTATCAACTTAAATTTTATGAAATGAAATATATTTTAAAGTGGTTTTAGTGTTAAATGAAAATGGTGATTTTTCATGTGATTTTTATTATGTGGTTTAATAAATTTATCTATGGAAATGAAGGCATGAATTAGGAATTCAAATTGGTTAATTTGGATATATTCGAGAAATGAATCAAATGCCTGTTGGAAATTCATGTTTTTATTTGGATGAGTATTTGACGTGAATTTTATCCTTGATGGAATATTGATTTAGAAATTGAATAGATGTGAATGATAAAAGAGTGTTTTATTTAATTTTCAATCAATGATGTTGCAAGTGCTTATGATGCTGATTTTCTCAAAGATTGTTTGAGTATGGAATTAGTGAAATTAGTTTTCCTTGCAAGAGTTATATTGTGTTATTTTTGGTTTGCGTTTCAATCGTTTTGTGGTGGCGTATTTGGTACCTTTGACCAAGTGATATATGATGGCTTCGTTGTCTTAACCATGTAGTGTCCTTGCCTTATGGTTAGCCAAGATTCGATATGTCCTTGTTTGACCACTTGTTTTTAAAAGTGGTGTTATGGATGTCTGCTTTGCCATAGGGTCCTCAGGGAGTGACCATTTTTGTTTAGTGTCCTTTGAGAGAGTGGCTTTCACTTGGGGGTTGCGCCCAAAGTGGTAGGCATTACAATCCAACGAAAGTTAGATAATAAGTGATAATCTAATTAATTGATTAGGTGGGTAGTTCTCAAATATTAATAAAGATATTGTACCTTGCACATAGGTGAGTTCTTGTATTGAGGCTCATAATGTAGTGAGAAGGTCTGGAATGGAAAACCGACCACCTTGTCTTCGCGAAAGAATGGTAGGGTTTGCATGAGACTTAGTTGGAACTAGAGGTTCGAGAGAGGTTACCAGGATAGTGAGTCAGGACCTATGGAGGTTGTACCATGGTATCCATCTTAAGGTATGCGATGAAACTCTCTCTTTAGGTTCACTTGTGTGTTTGATGTCAGCTCACTTGTGTTTTGTGATATCAAGTCATTTGTGTATTTGTGATGTTGAGTCACCTGGATTATTGTGGAGTCTCTTTGTGCTGTCATGGAGTCGTATTGTTTTATCAACCATGTCATGCTTTTTCTTGCTTGAGGGTCCCCAACTATCTCCTAGCATGATGGGGTGATTCCATTTTGGGAATTACATGGTCGGGTGGTAGTGCCACTTCCCATTGGATGTTCTTGTTCGTACTCTCATGCGGGGATTGGATTTGGTGGTGGTTTCTGTGGATCGTGGCTCATTCTTATCTCATGTTTTGGAGATTATTATTATTTGGAGGCCTATGTGGTCATTGTATCATGATCTTTTGTAACCTTGTAACTGGTTAAGTTATATCTTTATATGTATATTGAGAAGCCATGTATTGGAAGAACAATGTAATCCTAAGATTGGGATGTTATTTATCAGTTTCCTTTATGTCATGTGTACATGCTTATTGAAGAGAAATTATATTGTATCCTTTCAATCTTTCAATGGTGTAATCTGATATTGCATATGGCTTCTTGAGATCATTGAGTTAATGATGGATTATTGGATTAACCTTAATTGTGGAATTTATCTTTTGGTTTAATTCTTTGTTGGAAACCCTTAAGAAATTCTGGTGTAAGTCTTCCGATTGTGTTATCGTGCATGTTGTGTATTATGCACTTATTATGTTTATACTTTTTTAAAAAAATTGTTTCACCCTTGTTGTGGGTTTTCCTTCGGCATTCTTGGCGGGGCATTACAATTATCTTCTCTGGCTCGTAGCTTGTTTTTATCCCTTGTTTCTATAAAAGGGAATTCAAGGCCAAGAGAAAGGGTTTCGAAGTTGGTCTTTGTACTTAGTAAATTTTAAATTTCTCAGAGTCATAAGGTTCCTATAGCAAATTTTAGTTGAAAGTGAGCAAGTGTAACGAATTTGGACAGAAATAGATAAGAGTCATAAGTCTATGTTTTCTTGCAGGTACTTGAAAGACTTATATGTAAATGATCTTTATGACAGAGCTAGCATATTGAGTTAAAAGGAAATATAATTTTGATTTATTCATGTCCATTGTACAATTTTGTCATCTTTTGAATTAAATGTGTTCAAGGATTTCTTTCATTCAGTGCATTGTTGTGGTGTATGTGTTTTCTATACCTGCTTTGATATAAGGGGTCAATTAAAATGCTCGAATAGGATTATAGAGTGATAGAACTTGTTCATTGATTTTATAAGTAGTTTAAATCAGGGTTGTAGAGGGAAAATGTTGTAAAGCACTATTTTCTCAAGGTCTGAATGTTATTAGATTAATTATGTTATAGTTCATTTATGTATATTGAAATCAATCACCCAATTGGTCATAGTTCGTTATGAGTCCTTACAATCATTCACATGCTTTGTTCATTTGTGTTTGTTGCATAATTGATTACAATCAAATAACACATTATCTTATATGTACTATTATGTGTTCCACCTATCTCAAGCTCCATCTAGGTTGAGGATCACTAGAGGACTAGCCATCCTTGAGAATTCTCCTTGGTGTCGAGCATGTATTTGGGATTTTCTGCTTAATTTTGGTGAAGGTATAAGTATGGCACATAGATTATAAGTTCATCAAAGGATCACCCTCTAGGGTTTTGCAAAGCCCAAAGTGTAGAAGGATTAGTAGAAATCCTTATCAAATGTTGGTCCATGTCCTTGGAGATTTTAAATAGTCAGAGTTGGATTATCCTCTGTAAATCTGAAGAATCAACTTGGTTTTTGCCTGCTCGCAATGTAAACCCTATTATGGGGCACCGATAGGTTTATTATTTTCCCTTTTCCTAGGTTTTTCCTACACTTTAATTAAGCTTGCTTAGGTTAATAAAACATGTTTACTTAAGACAAGTGGGTATTGAGGTGTCACCATGCTATGAGGAGGTGCTTTTATAATGTTTAGACCATCATGGTGGTGTCTCCTCATTAGCTGATATTGTCACCTCCACCCTCACTTGAGTCTATATAAACATGCTACCTTGCTTGTATTTTCATATAGTTGGAGATAGTAATTTGATGCTATTTTTCCTTGGAGCACTTCACATAAGTTTTCTCTCGGTATCACTGTTATGCTCTTCATTTTATTTTGCATTTATAGTTTATTTGATCTATCTCTTTCAATTTAATTCTAGGTTGTAATCTGTTTCTAAGATTTTAACATGGTATCAGAGTGTGTTTTGAAAGATTAGATCTCTGTAGTGATATTGTAAAATTCTGCTATTTTTTCTCTTGCGTTGCATACAATTTGGAGAATAGTAAGGGTCTATGAAGATCCAATAATCCTTGTCATTGCATGTTTATCTTTCTCTTGATTTGGGTGATTGCAACATTCTGGAGGATTCTGGGAGAATTTCTTTCTATTCTATTGTATCCAGGAGGCTCAAGAAAGTGAAGATTGATTTTCATTTAACCAAAATCAGAGATTATTTGTTGCAGTTGTGAAACGAGGGTTTACAACTCAAATATGGAAAACAAATTTCAAATAAGGCATTTTGAGGCCAAATATACCTTTCCATTGTTTTTGGAAGGCCCAAAAATACCCATTTTCATATAAAGATTTGTCCATATTTGGACACCAGAGGCTCTAGCAAAAATTGATTTTCTGGAGGGTGTTTTTCCTTTCACAACATTGTTTTTCATCAATTTTGTGGTGTAGTCTTGCTATTTGCAACCTTAAATGGTTGCCCCATAGCCCTACTATGACCCAAGGATTATTTTGTTAGGATTATTGACCATTTGTTGCTGATATAAGGCACCAAAATCTACTATTTTGTTTTGTTTAGGTGTGAATATTGAAGGTTTTATTTCTCCTCTTTTCACCTGTCAAAGACAAAGAGTAAGGATTGAGTTTTTAGGAGGCCAATTCTACCTTTCAAATCACATAATTGGATTCTATATTTCACCCCGATTCCAACGAGTGGCTGGAAGGCCATCTTTGTTATTAGTAAAGTGTATTTTTTAATTATTTAAAGTGTTGATATATTAAAATAGGCCATTTAACGAGAATTTGTTTTAGCTATAACTTTTGATTGGTAGCTCAAAATTGAGTGCCATTTTTCGCAAAAGTGCATATGTTTTCATTTACCATCTAATGGCCCTATTTTTAATTGTAAACGCACTAAATTATAAAGTGCCAATTTGTGGGGGGGGGGGGTGTCTAGTGTGTTGCATTGATCTTTTCTCTTTTCATTCCGCACAACAAACAATCTTACTTTCAACATTAAAATGGATCAAACAAAAGTACCAATACTCACACCCTATAACTACTATGAGTGGAAGTAAAAAATGACAATCTATCTTAAGAAGTTGGGGTTGTTTAGAGTAACTATGGGTCTTGAAATTGAACCATCACTACTTGCAGAAAAGCCAAAATGGTTTAACAACTGTGATGAAGCTTATGGTACTCTATGCATGTTTGTATCTCCTGATCTTCTTTTTCATGTTGAATTTTCTACAACTTCAAATGATGTATGGACAACTTTAGAAGGGTTGTTTGGTAAACAAGATGAATTAGGGGGACACCAATTGGAGAATGAGATAATAGGGTTATATCCATGTAATTTTGATATAATTCAAGACTTCACAAAACTAAAGGTTGTAAGATTCGAATTGAAGGTGTGTAGGATAGAAAAGAAAGATTCACAATTGGTTCTAAGCATTCTTTCCAAACTCGGTCCAAAATATTTAGTTTTTGTTTCTACATTCTATGCCATGAAAAGTGCCTTAGGAACCAACTATAAAATGCCTTCTCTTGATGAATTTGCAAATTAAATTACAAAAGAACAAGATAAGATAATTCAAATGGACACAATTAAGCTCTCTAAATCTCATGCCTTGGTTGCAAATTAGGGCACAAAAGATCAAAAAGGGCCTTCTAAGCAACAAAAGAAACAAAAAAACCAAGGAGAAAAGAAGCAAGAACATAAACCAGCTGCACCCAAAATAGCTGATGATGCATCTCTTCAAAAGGTGATAAGCCCAAGAAGGAGAAAACTAAGTGTTCCTACTATAAGAAAAATGGTCATGATGAAATTAAATGTCTAAAGAAGCAAATTGATCACTTGTCTCATCTTCTTGAAAGAACAACATCAAGATGCCTGATTCTGTCATATCAAGTTCATCTCATGAATCTTCAAAGGATACAAGTAAGGGGAAAGCAAAGGGCAAGGCCCTAGTTGTTGTAGTTTCACAACCTAATTCCTGGATTATTAACTTTGGAGCTTCGCACCACATGGCTTCATCAAAGGATAGTTTTTCCTCCTTGGAGTCATGTTCTATGCCATCTATTCTATTGGGTGATGACACCCCTACTAAAGTGCATGAGAGAGGGTCTGTTGACATGAGCGAAGGAACATTTCAAGATGTCCTTTGCATTCCATATTTGTCAACTAATATCCCATCTGTCTATCAAATCACTCACATTGGCTCTAGCAAGTGGGTTGAGTTTACTTGAGACACAGTGGTAATTAGTGAGATGCACAATGGGTCTACAATTGCAGTGGGAAAGGAAAATCATTAGTCCAGACTATATCACTTTTCTACTTTGTTCCCAAGTCTCCTTCACTTGCATTGCTCACCCACTTTGATGAGGTGATTCATTTGTGGCATCAACGATTTAGCCACTTGAACTACCGCTACTTGCAATGGCTTAGTCAGAATGATATGGTTATAGGGTTGCCTTCTATTAGATTTTCTAATGGAGTTTGTCAAGGATGCATTCTTGGCAAGCATCCTGAAGAAAAAATTGATAAAGGAAAAGCATGGAGAGCCACTCAGCTTTTGGATCTAGTACATAGTGATTTGGCGAGACCATTTCCACATCCTTCTTTCAGCAAGGCCAAATATGTTTTGACATTCATTGATGATTTTTCCTGGTACACCTTTGTATATTTTCTCAAACAAAAGCCTGAGGTCTTTGAGTCTTTTCAATAATTCAAAGCTTTTGTAGAGAAACAATTAGGGAAAACCATCAAGGTTGTATGCACTGATAATGGGGGGGAATATGTCAACCAAAGATTTGAGAAGTTTTGTATCTTAGAAGGTATTGATCTTCAACACATAGTCCCCTACACTCAACAACAAAATGGAATTGTAGAATGTAAGAATTGGTCCTTGAAAGAAATGGCTAATTGTATGATTCACTCCAGATCATTGGCACCTCAGGTTTTGGGCAAATGCCATTAACTGTGCATGTTGTATCCATAATCGGGTTCCTCATTGAGCTGTGAAGGGGGTAACTCCTTTTCAAGCTTGGATTAGTCAAAAACCCACAGTCAAGCACTTTTGAGTGTTTGGGTTTTCTACATGGGCCCACAATCAACCAAAGAAACGCAAGGCTACAGATCCGCAAAGTGATCCTTGCATATTTGTTGGGTATATAGATGGTGTCAGACTATAGGCTTCTCCATCCTACCACACATGAGCTTTTCATTAAGAGGAGTGTTTATTTTGAGGAGGATACTTCCAGTTCTTCTTCGACCACTTCTCCATCTTTCATTTATATGGAGACATTGCAACTTCATGATGATAGTTCTTCTAAGGATTTTAATCCTCCTGATCTTTTTGAGGAGTCTTCTTCCTCCACTTGAAATGATGATGATGAGGGTTCATCTTCTTCCTCTCTTAGCCATCATTCAGAGGGTGATGATTCTCCTCTAGATTCTCCCCATTCTCCAGCTACTGGCCTCTTTGGGCTTGTCAGATATTGGAGTCAACAGGTGATTGGGTTGGTGATCCTTCAGAGGCAAGAAGAACAAGGTAACAATTTGGGCCTGCTCCACATCTCTTCTTTTCTACAGCTTCAGATCCACAGTCCTTTCAAGAAGCTTCAGGTGTCCTCGAGTGGGATGTTGCTATGCAAGAGGAGTTCAATTCCTTGGAGTCCCTCTTCCTAAGGGAAGGAAACTTGTTTGGTGCAAGTGGATCTACCGAAAATTTTTTGTTGTAGATGGGTCGATTGATAATTATAAGGCTCACCTAATCGCCAAAGGATTCTCCCAAGTTCTTGGGATTGACTACTCTGAGACTTTTGCACCACATGCCAAGATGAATTCCATCCGACTTACTCTTGCTATTGCTGCAACTCATTGCTGGGAAGTTCATCAAATGGATGTGAAGAGTGTTTTTCTTCGTGATGAACTTTAGGAGGAGATATATATGGAGTAGCCATAGGGATTTGTCCAAGATCCTTCACTTGTTTGTTGCCTTCGAAAGTCTCTTTATGGCCTTAAATAGGCCCCTCGAGCCTAGTATGTGAAGATGGAATCCTTCCTTCTGTCAGTTGTGTTCACTTGGTGCTATTCTGATCCAAATGTCTACATTTTGCAGAAGGATGATACTCTCACTTTCCTTGTTCTCTATGTTGATGACTTGTTGATCACATGAAGTCACTCATCCCGCATCAAGGCAGTCAAAACTGCCCTTGATGATCATTTTTTGATGTCTGAATTAGGCCTACAACACTAATTATTAGGGATTGAGATCACTCAGTCGCCTTCTAGTATCTTCATTAGACAACCTAAGTATGCTCTTGATATGCTCTCTAGATTTTGCATGGTTGACTCTAAGCCTGCACCGACTCCATTTCTGTCAGGGGTCAAACTTGAGGCTTCTTGTTCTTCACCCTTGGTGGATGCTACCTTGTATCACCAATTGGTTGGCAGCCTCATATATCTGACTCACACGAGGTCTGATATTTCATATGTTGTGGGCTTGGTCTCTAGGTTTAATGCGAGAACCACATGAGTTGCATTGGAAGGCGGCTAAGCGGATTCTTCACTATGTATAGGGCACTCACAGTTATAGGATTCACAATGTAGCAGGCATGTATATTGACTTGGTGGGATACACAGATTTAGATTGGGGTGTCAATTCTCAGGATTGCAAGTCTACTTCAGGGTATTGCTTCTCTCTTGGTTCTGGTCCAGTTTCTTGGTCGAGCAAGAAGCAATCTGCTATTGCTCTTTCATCTACTGAGGCTAAGTATCGAGGATCACTTAATGATGCTACTGAGGCCATTTGGCTTCAAAACGTTCTCATTGAGTTTGGCATTTCTTTTCAAAATCCTATAGTCATATTTTGTGACAACCAGAGTGCCATTCATATTTCTTGCAATCCAGTCCATCATTTGTGGATTGAGCACATTGAGATTGATATGCACTACATTTAGGAGCTAATTCATGAGCAGGTCCTTGATCTTTAGTAGTTTCAGACATCAGATCAGATTGCAGACATCTTCATCAAACCCTTCTCTGAGAGCAAGTTCATTCATTTGAGAGCTTTTCTTGGGGTGCGATAGGTGTCCTCTTTTGGGGGGACTTAGTTCCTTCTTTCTTTCTCTCTCTTTTTTTTTTTTTTGGGAGGGGGGCGTACTCTCTTTTGTTGGGGGGGGGGGGGAGATTCTTCTCTATTGGGGGGAATACAATGTACATGGGTACCTCATCAGGCTTCATTTGTCGGGACCCATATTTTCACCCACCTAAGCTACACTTAAGGGGGGTGTTAGTGTATGCTTTTATTTTCCCTTTTCCTAGTTTTTTCCTACACTTTAAGTAAGCTTGCTTAGGTTAATAAAGCATGTTTACTTATGACAAGTGGGTATTGAGGTGTCACCATGCCATGAGGAGGTGCATTTACTATGTTTAGACCATCATGGTGGTCTCTCCTCATTGGCTGGTATTGCCACCTCCACCCCTCACTTGAGTTTATATAAACATGCTACCTTGCTTGTATATTTCATATTGTTGGAGATAGTAATCTAATGTTATTTTTCCTTGGAGCACTCCAATTCAGTTTTCTCTTGGTATCATTGCTTTTCTCTTCATTTTATTTTGCATTTATAGTTTATTTGATCTATCTCTTTCAATTCAATTCAGGGTCATAATTTGTTGTTTAGATTTTAACAACAATTAAATTGATTTATTTAATTATCTAATTGTCCCCTTTGTGAGAAAAATTAATAAATGAAATTTATTAATTTCTCCCACCTTTTTTCCCCCTAATATTTCCCATTAATTTCTCCTCCAAATTGGACTCCTATTTTGTCATAATTGTGAGCTATTTTGGGGGCTATTTTGTCATAACTTTGCATAGCAACTTGCCATAGTTCTTTGCATAGAAACTTGTCATATTTCCTTGCATATAAACTCATCATAAAATGACATAGTAATTTTTCATAATCATGTTAATTTCAAATGAATTTTCTCTTTCGAATCTTTCATTCCAATTTCATATCTTTATTGATTTCTCTATAAATTAAGCACCTATTCTCATCATTTTCAATCATGTTTTAGTATCCTTACGCTATAAATTTCATCTTGTCAATCATCTTTCTTTCTACTCATTTGCATCTTATAGGTGAGATCCACAACCATTTGAAGGAGAAAGAAGAACAACAGGGGTTAATGGAGGAGACATCTGCATGTGGTTTGCATTTCTTTGATTGTCTTGTCTTTGTTTACTTTATTGATTGTCTTAGGAATTGATTTAATAGATTATGAGTTTTTTGTGGTTAACTAATATTATGTTATGATGCTTATACCTGATTTCCTAGTTACAATATCATTCCTTTTTTCCTTTTTGGATATTTTTTTTGTCTTTGTTGGTAGTTCACTTTGTGAATGTTTTACTATGCGCATGTTTTTCTTCATTGCAAAGTACTAGGTTTTATATTTATATTTTTAATGGCCAAACGTGTTTAATACACCCCCCTCCAACACCCAAAATAAATAAATAAATAAATAAATAAATAAAATTAAATAAAATTAAAAAAAAAAAAAAATCATTAAAAGAATTATCCCATGACTAAAGAAAATAAACAATCAGGGCTTATCCACCAATAGTTAGGATATGTTGTTCCTTTTATATTTCTTATAAAGTGACTAGGAGGAAAGTAATTGGAATTGATGTGTTTATCAATGTTTAATATTAGTGTGAAAATTGATCCTAATATTTTGTGCATTTTTATGCCTAAGAAATTGTGGAGAAATTGAAAAAAGTAGTGATCGCAAATTTATTAATATTTGGACATCCATGGACATAATTGAGGCATGGATTGAAGCTCTCAAGTTTTTTGGGTCCATGGTTTATTAAAACAACTTTCATTTAGAGATATAAAGGAATATTATCCTCAAGGGAGGCCCTTGGTTCATGGGTCATACTAGCAATATATTTGTGTGTGAATTGATTCAATATGCCCTCTTTAGAATTATATGTATAAGATCCCATAGTTTGTTTTGTCTAAAGAGTTATTTAATTAATTGGTGACTCATTTAGCGAATTCACTCGAAATTTAACATATGTGAAAGGGGCTCAAATGGTAACCTATTCTCAATTTTATACTATAATTCATCTTAAAAAGAATCTAAAGTAGACAATTAAGATATAATTAATGTTGGGAGAATGGATTCAAGAATTAGACTACAAATTTCTTCCCATCAAATGCTTCCATTATTGAAAAATTGGACGTATGAAAAATAAGTGTGATAAAGGTAAAATTCAAAATATTTTGGATAGGAAGGACAATAAAATAAATTAATTATTGAACCTAGGGATAAAGAGGCAAGGATGATGATGATTACTATGAGGACATTTCTTAAGAGATGGCTTGAAAAGAGTAATATTTTTTGAATAGAAGATCATTTGGAGCTAGGAAAATTAACATAGGTGATGAATCTTGGGTTGATTGTTGATAGTAGATCTAAGGGGTAAAATGAAGAATGGGATATATATGGGTGGAGAATCCTCTAATGGCTATATAGAGGAAAAATAATTTTATTCAAAATGGATTAAGTGGTCAAATGAGGTCAAAATGGTAGGAAAATCTCAACCCTTATGTTATATGTATGTGGATTTAATATAAACGGAAGATAAATAGATGTCAAGTAAATTTGAAATAAATGAGGGAACTAGATGAAGGTGATAATCATCTACTTTAAAGAATGGATTATGAATGTGTTAAGTTGGAGTATTCAAGAGATTAATTAAGCAATTCGTTGAACTTGAGTGTCTTGTTTTGTTTTAAGAGACTAAAATATATAAGTAGGTGATTCAAGACTTTCCAAGGAGGTTGTGGAAATTGTAAGTAATAAAAATGGAATCTTTAGATTTATGGGAGGATTGCTAGTTTCATGAGATTCATGGAGGATTGTTTTTGAACTAGTGTCTCAATCCTTTAATTGTTTGATTGTAGACTATGTTGATGTTTAAGATAATATATTAGTTGTAGTTACAAATGTTATAGTCCCAATCTTGAATCATAAAGGTTAAAGTTATTAGAATAAATTATTGAGATGAGAGAGAGATTCAAAATGATAACTAGCTTTTGAATAGGTATTTTAATTCTATTCTCTATTTGAGGAGAATTAAGAGGTTGTAAGCTCTCTATTTTTGGGTTTATGTCTTTTCATGAATTCTATAGTAGTCAAGCTCTCACTAATATCCCTCCAAAGTTAAGTTGGTTTACATGGAGCAATAGACACATGAAATAGTAATATATCTCTAGTCATTTAGATAAGTTTCTAGATAGTTTAGAATGGATGTTGTGTTATGTCCCTTCTTCTAAAAATTCGTTCTTATCGGGGATCAAGTCATTGCACTATTAATATTTAATTCAAAAAGGGAAGAAATTTTGTGGTAACACTTTCAAGATGGAATTATTTTGGTTTAAATTTATAGAGTTTGAAGGAAAATTGAGAGGATTGTGGTTTTTTTGAGGTTCAATGGTTCCACATATTTGTTCTAAAAAACTTGAGAAAGCCAAGAGAAGAGTTAAAATCTAGAAAAAGTAAAGAGTTTGTAATACTTTCAGAATAAGATCAATGTTGAGGTGAATATTCATGAAGTAAATATAGAATTAGCCTCATAAAAGTTAAAGGGAAATCAAAATAAAAGTTTATAGAATAATTAAACAGTATCTTAAAGGTGGAAGATATTTTTTTGGCAATAGATGTCTTGAGTTAAGTGGCAACTAGAAAGACAATAAAATACTATTATTTCATATTTCTCAGAATATTAGGTACCAAGGTAATCATATAATTAGTATTCATTTTCCAAATGGGACACTTGTTGAGGATAAATAAATAATTATAATGGAAGAGATAAGTTATTTCAAAGGAAGGAAGCATTACTCATTGCCCTAACTAATTCTAAAATGACAAATGTAATTGAACTTCAGACTGCACATGAGATTTGGGTGAAGCTTGAGATCCTGTATGAAGGTGATAGTCAAGTGAAAGTTGCTAAGTTGCAGATCTTGAAAGGAAAGTATGAGACATTGAAGATGGTAGATGATAAGAACATACATTAATACATGGCTAAGGTGAATGAGCTTGTCCTTGGTATCAGATGTGTCGGTGGAAAGATTGAGGAATATGAGATTGTTGCTAAGGTGTTGAGATCTTTGCCTCCTGCTTACAAACATAAGGTTGTTGGTATAGATGAGATCCAGAGTGTAACTACAATAACAAGATATATGTTGTTTGGAAAACTTGTTGTATTCGAGCTGAGCGAATTCGGAGAATCACATGGAAAGTATGAGACAACATTGAAGGCATTAGCATTTGTCTCCAGTAAGTAGAAGTATGATCTTGATGAATGCAAGATATCCAAGTATGAAAGATAAAGGAGAGAGATAGCAGAGCAAGAGAGAGATCTTGATGAGCTTGAAGCATTGATTGCCCAGATATTGCCTAAAGGTGCTGATAAGTATGATGGAAAGTTGCCTTTGAAATGTTTTACTTGCAATAAGATAGGACTTTTTGCTTCTAGATGTTTAGAGAGAATGGCTAAGTATGATAGACATGATAAGTTTGATAAGTATGATAGGAATGATAGATATGAGAAGCATGAGAAGTATGATAAGCCTTATAAGTCTAACCAGAAGTTTAGGGACCAGAGGAATTGTTATTATGCTGCAGATGAAGGTGTTACAGATGAAGAATCAGAAGGAGATGAAGTTGTGTTTATTTTCATTAAGGAAGATGGACCTATGCCTATTGATTCCATTAGATGTTTTGTTGAAGAAAAGGATTTGGTTGCAAAAGTTGAAGAAAAGAGTGTATGGGTGATTGATAGTGGTTGTTCACGTCATATGACCGGTGATAAAAGACAATTTGTAAGTATGAAAAAGTATGATGGTGGAATAGTCAGATTTGGAGATAACAAAGCCTGTGTGATCCGTGGGAGAGGTTCTACTTCTTTTGATGGTAAGCATAACACTGATGATGTCTTGTATGTTGAAGGTTTGAAGAATAATCTTTTGAGTGTTGGACAGATGGTTGGCAAGGGTTATGCAATTCAAAGATGTCTTGTTTATTAGTTTATGTTGTTAGAGTAATTGGGTTTTTACTTGATTAATTAAACAATATTTGTTTAATTCTTTAAGTTCCCAATTATCTTTTTACACTTAAGCTAACATTAGGTGCATATAATTAACTATTTTAATTAATTATTATGTGCAAGCCTAGGGTTTTCCCTTTTTAGGGTTTCTTGACCTATTAGAGGTTTTTTTTCTTTTCATTGTATTATCTTTTACAATACATTTTTGGTGATTTGGAGCTCTCATATTTTGAGAATACTTTTCTGTGTTTTTGTATGTTCTTCAGATTTTGCTTCATTGCTTCTCCTTGTAATAGGTTATTCGGCTTGCAGAAGATCTTCAGGCTACTGTGGGGTTGTATTTCTCAACTCCTATATGGTATCAGAGCTCAGATCTATAGCTTCCTGTTCCTATTTTTGAGAATTTTGCATTTGTAGTAGATCTGGGGTTTCAGGCATTTTTTTGTGTGCTTAGGGTTAAGGTTTTTTTTTTTTTTTTTTTTTTTTTTTTTTTTTTTTTTTTTTTACCTGAGCACTTTGGGCCTAAACGGACCTCACCATTGTGCTTAGAAGACCCAAAAACCCCTATAGTCATATATAATTTGTCCTTTTTTGACCCCTGAGCATCTGGGTGATTTTTTTTCTCCCAACGAGGCCATACGGCCCTGACACGAAAATCGAGAAAAAAAATTGATTTTTTTTTTTGCCTTTTTATAGCGTGCAGGCCGGATTGTTTTGATTTTTAAAAAAAAAATTCACAAAAAAAAAATTAAAAAACCCACAAAGGGAAGGCGAAAAAAAAAAAAAATTTCAATTTTTTTTTTCTTGGGAACTGGACTTGATAGTCCGGCGCCGTACGGCCCTGCGGACTTGTCAGGCCGGCCCCACTCGGCGCCACCGGTTGTCCTCGGCTCCAGCTCCGACCTCCAAGACCCCCGCTCTGGCTGTCCTTGGCTCCCGCTCCGGTGAAGACCCCCGCTCCGGCTGCAACCTCCGGCAAAGACCCCCACTCCGGCTGTCCCTGACTCCCGCTCCAGCTGCTACCTCCGGCGACGACACCCGCTCCGGCCTCCACCCACCGGCAGCCCCCGCTCCACTCAGCCGGGCCGCGCCGCCTCTGCCCGGCCCCTGCTCTGCTTTGCCCCAGCTCCGCTTCACCCGGCCAGTGCTCCGCTCAGCCCGGGCTGCACCACCTCCACCCGGCCCGAGCCCCTCCTCCCCCTGAAACACCACCACCCCTCCTCCCCCTGAAACACCACCAGCTCCTCCTCTCTAGTCTTTTTGAGAGGGGGTTGGTTTTTTTGGCCTAGATTGTGCATCCGAAGTCGGATTTTGGCGAACGAATAGGCGTTGAAAAGGTGATTCCGAGATGGACCTCGTGGTAGTGAAATTTTTTCATGAATCTTCTATTTGACTATGGTTTTTATCAGTCAAAGTCAAGCTTCTTTTTTGCACTTCCGGGGCCGTAGAATGGGCAAACGGACTCCGTTTTTCGAAAACGAATAGGCATTGGAAAGCTCTTAGCATGCTCTATTCAGATTTGTGATATTTTTTCTCAGAATTTTGACCAGGTACATGAGATATCAGTTTGAATTTTTTTTGCTTATGCACTACTTCCTTCTCATTACTATGTACTAGGGTTTGGGTTTCTCTATTGTGGGGGGGTGTTTTTTTCTCACTTTCTGTCATTTATATCAAAAATCAAGAACACCTAAACTCTCCAAACAAACAAACCCTTTTGCATCTTCTGTCTATTCTGAAAGCTCACATAATAAAAACAACCAACAAGCAGGTGCAGGTGTAGAGTTTTCTTTGTTCTCATGGCAGATCCTTCAGTTGAGTTGTTGACTTCACACAACTATCACACCTGGAAGCCCCACATCACGAGGCTTCTCAGGTCATGAGGGTTGTGGGCTTCTTTGGATGAGGTTCAGCCAGACCTACAACATCCTTATGAGATTCTTATGTACCGTAACAAGCTGGATGAGGCCATGGGTTTGATCTCTTTGCATGTCTCCGATAGTCTTCTGTTTCACCTTGATGAGTTACTTACTCCTCAGGATATGTGGTTGAAGTTTGATTCTCTCTTCGGGAGGGTCCATGAGATTCGAGCATTACAGATTGAGGCAGAGTTGACTTCTTTGTTACCCGATTCCTTTCCCACTATTAAGGATTTTTTGAACAAATTCAAGACTACTAGATCTGTTCTTCAGGGATGTGGAAAGAACAAGACTGATACAGAGTGCATTCATTTGATTCTTTCGAAGCTTCAGGGTCACTTTCAGTTTTTTGCCTCTGCTTTCTACTCCACCATGGATGGCTTGGGTACTAATTTCACCATGCCTAGCTTTGATGTCTTTTGTGAGTGATTGTCTCATGAGCAGTCTCATCTTTCTCAGCTAGATACGCTCTCAGGCTCCAAGAACAAAGCATTGGTTGCTTAGTCCTCTAAGGAGAAGGAGAAACAGAAGCAAAAACCGAAGCTGAAAAAGCCTTCTACAGGTAGTGAGAATTCCTCCAAGCCTGCTCCTAAGTCTGATTCAAAACCATTTCCTCCCAAATAAGGGAAATCTTCACAGTCCGGTGAGTCTTCCTCCAAGACTAAGAAGAAATCATCAGACACTTGCAGTTTTTGTGGCAAGGACGGACATCCAGTTTCCAGGTGTTGGAAACGATTAGAGGCTTTAGAGGAAGCCATGCAGCAACATCACATTTCCTCACCTCAGGCGTCTTCTCCTTCTATAGGGAAAGGTCATGCTCTCACTACTAGAGCTTCGACCTATGGGTCCACATGGATTCTAGATTCTGGTGCTTCTCACCATATGACACACACTTAGTAGTTGGTTACTTCTCTTGCCTCTTGTGGTATTTCACAGATTGCAGTAGGTGACTCAGTTCAGCTTTCCATTTTGGGTTCAGGTTCTATCTCTTTGGATGGGGGTACTCTACAGGATGTTCTGGTTGTGCCTAACATCTTGACGAACCTCCTGTCCATTTATCAGATTTGCCACTCTGGCTCTGGTAAGACAGTTGAGTTCTCACCACATGATGTGGTTATTCGGGACCTCCGTGACCCTGATTTGGTTGTGGCTTCTGGTAGTGTGGATTCTGCATCTCGTCTCTATAGATTTGATGAATTTGAGCCCTCTTCGGGTACAGGTTCATCTCTCATAGCACATGCAGATTCAGTGAGTAAGCTTTGGCATGAGCGATTGGGCCATGTCAATTACAGATATCTTCAGCAGATGAGTACATAGGCACTTGTTCTTGGGCTCCCATAGATTTCCTACACTGATGGTGTTTGTCATGGTTGTGTGCTTGGCAAGCATCACAAAGATCCCTTTCTGAAGGGGAGAGCCTCTCGTGCTTTGGCACCCTTGGAGTTGATTCATAGTGACCTCATGTCATTTCCCACTCCTTCTTTTTTAGGGGGCAAGTATGTACTCACTTTTATTGATGACTTCTCCAGACACACATGGGTGTACTTTCTTAAGTACAAGTTTGATGTCTTTGATTCCTTTCAAATTTTCAAGACATATGTAGAGAAGCAGTCTGGCTGTTCTATTTGGTGGATACGTACAGATAATGGGGGGGAGTATGTGAATCAGGCTTTCAGAGATTTTTGCACTGAGCATGGTTTGCAGCATCAGTTTACTGTTCCCTACACCCCTCAGCAGAATGGTGTCACTGAACGCAAGAACAAAACGTTATGGGAGATGGCGAATTGTATGATTCAGTCTAGGTCCATGGATTCATCTTTTTAGGCTGAGGCAATCAATTGTGCCAACTATATTCAGAATTGGATGCCTCACATGGCTATTCGACATATGACTCCTCAGGAGGCTTGGTCTCATGACAAGCCTGATGTTTCCTTTTTTCAAGTATTTGGCAGTGAGGCATGGGCCTTTATTCCTGATGCTTAGAGGAAAGCCATGGAGCGGAAGAGCCAACCACTCATTTTTGTTGGCTACTGTGAGGATGTTAAGGTGTACAGGTTGTTTGATCCTGATTCCAGAGAGGTCCTATTTTGACAGGATGTTCAGTTTGATGAGCGTCTTCCCACAGTGGATACCTCGACTCCCGTGTCTACTCCTCTGCCTACTCTGGCCACTGCACCTCTTCAGGATCTTTTTGAGGATGATTTTGATGATGGTGTTGATGATCCACCATCCCCACCTCCACCTGCTCCACCTCAGATGCCCAAGTGGGCTCGTCTTACTGTTGCAGTGGTAGGTCCTATGGCTGGTGATCCTTCAGATACTTGTCGCACTCGTTCTCATACTGTGGGTTCTAGTCTTTTGAGTCATGCTATTTCAAATGATCCTCAAAAATTTTCAGAGGCGACAAGTCACCCTGAGTGGGATTGTGCTATGGAGGAGAAGTATTCTTCTTTGATGAGGAATCATACATGGGATCTCTGTCCTCTTCCTAAGGGTAGAAAGATGGTTAGGTGTTGCTGGTTGTATCGCACTAAATATGTTGTTGATGGTTCCATTGATAAGTACAAAGCACGTCTCGTTGCAAAGGGTTTTTCATAGGTTGAGGGTATTGATTACTCCGAGACATTTGCCCATGTTGCCAAGATGAATTCCATTCGCTTTGTACTATCTCTTGCAGCTTCTTGGCGTTGGCTTGTTTTTCAGATGGATGTGAAGAGTGCCTTCTTGCACGGGGATCTACAGGAGGAAATCTACATGGAACAACCTCAGGGATTTGTGCAGGATAGATCTTTGGTTTGCAGACTTCGGCATTCATTGTATGGTCTCAAACAGGCCCCTCGGTCAGGCTTGGTATGAGAAGATGGATTCTTTCTTGCTCTCCATTGGGTTCTCGCACAGTCATTTTGATCACACCATCTATATTCAGCTTCTTGAGGGTGACATCTTGATTCTTGTGCTATATGTTGATGATCTTCTCATCACGGGTAGCTCATCATCTATGATTCAGCATATTCAACGTGACTTGATGGATCAGTTTGAGATGACAGATCTCGGTCTGTTGCACTATTTCCTTGGTCTTCAGGTGATTCAGTCTTCTACTAGGATCTCTCTCTACCAGCAGAAGTATGCTCTTGACATGCTTCAGCACTTTGGCATGCTTGATTGCAAGCCTACTCCCACTCCATTTCAGTCAAGGGTTGTTTTGACCACAGCTTGTCACACTCCTTCAGTTGATTCTACACTTTACAGGCAGTTGGTTGGCAGTTTGTTGTACCTGACTCACACCCGTCGTGATATTTCCTTTGCAGTTGGTCTTGTCTCTTGATTCTCCCATGATCCTCATGAGAGTCACTGGCAGGCTGCCAAATGTATTTTGCAGTACATTCAGGGCACTAGTTCTCATGGCATTCATTACACATCAGGGGAACCTCACATTGTTGGCTACACTGACTCAGATTGGGCTGGTGATGTCACTGATCGGAAGTCTACTTTTGGCTTTGTTTTTTGTCTTGGCTCTGGTCCTATCACATGGTCTTGCAAGAAGCAGACTGCTCATGCATTATCATCTACAAAGGCTGAGTACCGAGCTGCTATGCTCGCTAGTCAGGAGATCTTATGGCTTCAACAGTTGATGACTGAGTTTGGTTTTCCTCCTGATAGTCCCACTGTTCTTTGGTGTGACAATCCGAGTGCTATTCATATTTCCCACAACCCGGTAGAGCATTAGCGGATGAAGTACATTGAGCTTCACATGCATTTCATCCGTCAATTGATTCAGGATGGTGTTCTCATTCTGGAGTACATTCCCACTTCTGAGCAGGTTGCCGACATCTTCATGAAACCTTTTGCATCACCGCGCTATCTTCAGTTGCGCTCTATGCTTGGGGTGAAGGAAGTTGTCCTTGGGGGGTTTTTATGAGGCCTTCCTTCCTTCTTTTTCTTTTAGCATGTTCTTTTATCTCTTTTTGGAGAGGAGTTTTTTCCCACTGGGTTTTCTCCTTTGTCTCCATTTCATAGAGATTTCATTGTATTTGGGTACCTGATCAGGCCTTGTTATCGGGACCCATCTTTCATGCTTTCAATAGTTATTCTAGGTTTTAGCTTCTCCCTAAGTCTAGCTTAAGGGGGGGTGTTAGAGTAATTGGGTCTTTACTTGATTAATTAAACAATATTTGTTTAATTCTTTAAGTTCCCAATTATCTTTTTACACTTAAGCTAACATTAGGTGCATATAATTAATTATTTTAATTAATTATTATGTGCAAGCCTAGGGTTTTCCCTTTTTAGGGTTTCTTAACCTATTAGAGGTTATTTTTCTTTTCATTGTATTATCTTTTACAATACATCTTTGGTGCTTTGGAGCTCTCATATTTTGAGAATACTTTTCTGTGTTTTTGTATGTTCTTTAGATTTTGCTTCATTGCTTCTCCTTGTAACAGGTTATTCGGCTTGTAGAAGATCTTCAGGCTACTGTGGGGTTGTATTTCTCAACTTCTATATATGCTTCAGTGTTTGATTATCTGATTTCTGGTGACGACTGATTCATCCCACCCCCCCCCCCCCCCCCCCAACCCTCTCAGTCTTCCTTCTTGATTGCTGCTAAACATTTATATGTTGAGTGGTGTTATTGTTAGGCATTAATGTCACAATTATGCTCACTAAAAGAGACTCAACCTTGTGTTGTAATAGGTTTTAGGCTATATATTTTTAAGGTTTCTTTTTGAAATAAATCTCGTGAGAGCATAATTGTTAAGATGTATCGGCAATATAATTGTTCTTGTATGGATCCTAACGTGACCAAATCATGTAATAAGCCTTAGTTATGTAGTAGAAGAGGTTTCAATACTAAAAGGTATAGGGCCCTTAATTTTGATGGTATTGTTGGATACCCAAATCTTATCCTACCTGAGGTGAGGGGAAAACTACTAGTATTTAGTGGTATGAAGCAAGAATTAGTAGAGGTACATTTGAAAAGATTTAGCAATCTCATAGATGATTATGAAGTTGAAAATGAAGATGTGGTTATGAGGTTATTTGTAAAGTCTCTAAAAGATGATGCCAAAGATTGGTTTTCATGTTTGTTTCCTCATTTGATCAACTCTTGGTCAAAATTTTAATTAGCATTTGATGAGCAATATGGTGAATAGATTAGAGAGTCAATTTTGCTCACTAATTTCTTTGATATTCATATTAAGGAGGATGAATTGGTATCAAATTTTAATCTCAGTTTCTTAAAGACCTTGAGAACTATTCCTGAGGGTTTGATGCTGAATGATGCTCAGGCTTTGTGTGTTTATTTAGGAGTGTTTGATCCTAATATGGGTTATACATTGGGCATGGAGGAAACAATAAGCTTGTATTAGGTACTGGAGATTGCAATGAATATAGAGAAGGTTGCAAGGTTTAGGATGATTAGAAGATTTAAGTCTAAAGTTGTCAAATGTCCTAAAGAGTCCTTTGCCAATGAGTGACCCAATGTAGAAGTTGCAAATGTTGTTTCAAGAGGTCACCAACTTATTGCTCTAGTCAGGAGCCATGATTATGTAATGCCTTTTAGTGTTGGTTGTGTTTCTTACCAAATCAATGTATGTAGTTTACCTTATGAAATACAAATGCATAAGATAGATGCTTCAAATGATTCTATATCTATGAATCCATTGCAAAAAGTATTTTATATAAATCATCAAAGTGCATCTCAGTTATCTTATCGATCATATGCTCATAATGAAGAATATATAGTTGGGAATATTGAAATCCAACATGGCTAGAATAGTTACACCAGTTCCATTAAAGATAATGGGGACATTGCCTCTACAAAAAAATTCTAGGATTGTTCAATTCATGAATATAAATGGGGATGGTGGCTATTCTGACTTTACAAGTGATGATGCTGACTCTAAATTTTTTGTTTGTAGTAAAAATTATAATAAGGTTGATTGTGAAGATGAACTTAGTGAAAGTTATAATCCATTGTTTGATAAAGAATTGGATATAGATTAGGTGGTACTATGCCATAATTCATTTGAAGGGGGATTCAATATATTTTCCAATCCACTATATGAGAGGATGTATGCATAGCATTAGATGATATAGTGAGTGCTTATGATGAACAAGATGTTATATCTAATTTAGTATCACTTAATGATTGTGAATCCACTTGTAATGTTGATTATGATGATAATGATGAGTGTGATTCATCTGTTCTTGAGCATGACTTACACAGTGAAGGGTACTTTGATGTTGATCAAGAGGTTGTACCTGTTCTTGTTCAAGAAGATTTACATGAGAGGCATATGAATGGCATTAAATATGCTCAGGACATGAGGGTGAATAATGATGAACACAAGTGTATGAAACCATTTGAAATTTATAGTGAAGACTATAGAGAATCTATGGATACAATGGTTATGAAAATTTCAAATGTTCAAGATAACATGACAAAGATTGAAGATGATTGTGAGGCTTGTAATAATAATGATAATTTATCAGATCAGTTGGATGAGTCTTTTGTGAAGAATGATAGTGATATTGGTGATGAAGGATACCACATTAAATATGAATATGCTTTATATTATGGGTATGAAAAATGCATCTCAAATTTTGATATATTTCAGCACATGCAATTTTTTTTTACACCTATAAGTGTTAAGTGTGCTGACAATGATGAGTATGGTGAATGAATGGATAATGTCAGTCATACTTATGTATGATTAGATTCATTTTAGTGACCTCAGGATTGGTCATACTATTTAATAATGAGAATCAAATTTATGATAGGGGTAAGTATTGGTGTTTCCTTTTTGGTGGCTCAAGACCGCCACATGAGGTTTGAATCTGATTTTTAAAACACATTTAGTGAATAAGGAACCCAATCAATAAATCACTTGGTCTGCTTCTACTAGAGATTTGAATCCTTTCTATACCCATAGGGGGCATACATCCCCAAACTAGAGCCATTGTTAGCACCCTCAAAATTTCTCAAATTTTGAGGACCCAATGGGAAGGTCTAAATGGTGTTCTTTCAAAAATTTGAATCTCTTGTTGGCGGGTATGTTTTATTTTATCGGTGACTTCTTGTCTCGATTATCTATGCCTCAAGTTGTGTTTTATGGGTCATTCATCGTTTGAAACCAACCCCAAAATTCTTGTGTATCCTTTCAACCGATCATGCATTTAAAAGGTTTTTGGGCAATATTAAAGGGGTTTGTGCTTCTTACCAAAATTCTTATTTATTTTTAACATGGCAATATAGATGCGTCACATAAAGCTACATAGGGCTCAGTGAGATGAGAGTGCCATCCCATCGAGCACTGAGTGAGTCTTCATTTGAGATGCCATCCCACATAAAGCTACTTCTTGTTCAAGCTTTTCACATTCTCGAGACTTTTGATTTATTTTCTCTTTTAGGAACTGCTTTGACTTGTCTTTTTCTTGAATATTTTGCAACCAATATTTAATAGTCTCATTCACTTGTTTTAACTAATTGTTAACCTCCTTATGCCTCAATTTGAACTTCTGGATTTTTTCTCTCTATTTCTGCACACATTCATTTGCTACCTTCATATTCTCCTTCAATTCTTCATTCTTTGATTCAAAGCTTTCCAAATCTTCAAGAGTTGTCTTCAAATCTTCATTCATCTGAAAATCTTTTGCCCAACATAAAGGTGCCATGACTCAACCAATACGGATCTCCCTCAAGTGGTTAATCTTTTCAAGCAAGGGACCAAGCAATTGTTGATCAGGTCGAAAGCACCAAAATACTGAGGGGGGATGAATCAGTATTCCTAGAGATTAAAACTTTTCTTCACAATTATAACCTTCCACTTAAATTTCAAACAAACTTGACTGATATAAAGTAGATAATATAGAATAAACATGAAGAACACAACCACAAGGTAAACACCAGATTTTATACGTGGAAAACCCAAATGGGAAAAACCACGAAGAGTGTTGACTCTCAGGAGAATATAACTAGTTATATTTGTATTTACAAAGGCAGGTGGCTCATTGCCCGGTTACAAAAATGACTCACTATTGGACTGCTCACTACAGATACAACAAAGAGATAGCCAACTGTCGGAATGCTCAATGCAAGTAAAATGGTTGAACTGAAAGGGATAGCATCTCCAAATGCATGGGATCAATTCTAAGGTTAAGCTTAGATTGCAAATCTCAAACTCTACGATAGATCGGGTTAGAGATATTTATACAACTGTCTTGCAGTAGGTTCGGTAAAGGACTATTGCACCACTGCAACACTGTCTCCTTTTGCTATTAACAATACACACTTCACACACTGTTATCTTTGCTGCCAACTTTCACACATCACACACCTTCACACAATCCTGTTCTTCTCTTTTTCCTTGCTTATGCTACTACATATGTATATGTATATATACCGGAGGACACAAATGCAAAATAGTGTGTTGGCTAAGCCCAATGCATTATCATTATGCTCATGTCAGCCTTCGTAGGACTTCTACACATTTCCTTTACATACTCCGATTGCCAATGCACACATCGAGATTACCGAAATGGGGCAGGGTCATCTGGACCCAAGAATACTGACCCATTATCACAAAATCAAGCTCAATATCTCCAAAATGTAGATTCCACATGTACCAAGAAAATCACAACAAAAAACTCGAAGAGATACTTCTGACAATTACTGAAGCAACTAACATCGGGACACATAACAGATACCGAGATCAATGAGAACTCCTAACATTAGGATACCGAGATCAATGAGAACTCCAGAAAACCTCAAGGCTCATCATCTAGAGTTGTCCATAACATGTTGCACAATAACTTTTGACCAAAAACAATAACACTGAACTGCACATACTGACTACTTACAATCCTTGCATACAACATTCACAACATCCATAACATTCGAACCAATATCCGAACCACATACACTATCCGGTCAAAACCAGATAGCTGGTTTGACATCAATGACAACATTAGTCACACAAATCTAACAATCTCCAACAAAGTGTGCTTTGAATATTGCAAAGATTATCTCCCCTTGTATTTTCAAAACTCATATGAATTAATATATTAAGGATATTTTGATTTGTCTTGATATTTCTTTATTAGAGTAATTGTGTTTATGGGTTTCCTTCAAGGAAGGAATTAAATTTAGTTTGCATGTTACAGTGAGTTTTGAAGATGTTAAATGGATTAACAAGAATGGTTGATGCAATTTATATGTTGAGTGGTGATAATGTTAGGCATTAATGTTTTGAAAGCTCACCAGTTTGAGTTATTTTGCAATCTGAGTTTGTCCTTTGGATATGTGGATGCAACTCTATTCCCTAGGATACACACTACTCTGTAGGCATTGCTCGAGACACTTTTCAGTAGAATAACATAAAATTGTCTTTCTTTCCCTTTTTCCTTTTCTTCAAAATGCAGAGGGTTGATTTTGGTGTGCACACTTGGTATACCCTCATACCCTTTGAGTAGTGTATATTTTATTTTCTTAGTGAAATTCAAAGCTAATGGGAATTAGGATCAAATGTAGATTGAATTATATGCTCCCTGCATGACTAAGAAACATACACCATCCATAAATCTTCATGTTAAAGTAGTTTTAAAAATATGTTAAAAATGAAAATTCCAAAGGAATACCCTCTTGAGTTTGGTGGAGCTTGAAGTGAAGAAGGCTAAGTGAAGCCTTGTGTTTTTTTTTTCTATCTTTAGCTTAATGATAGTGCAAATTGAATACTATAGGTTCACAGTTCTATGACCTAGGAGTATTCATTTTCCTTAGGGTTGGAGGTAGCAGGAAAAATCGTCAACATAACCCTTATTTTTTATGGTGCAGTTTTAGTCAATAGCATTCTTCATTGTGTCTAGTTTTTGACCTACTTGATGATCTGGATTCTCATTGTACCTATTGTAGACACTGAAAAATTTCTTTTTCATCATGTGCTAATTATTCATCCTAATTAATTAAGTAATTCTTTTATTATTCAATTAAGCTAATTATTCTTCTAAACTGACTCAATCATCATTCTTCATCTTATTAATTATTCAATTTCTATTCTCTAATCAATTAATCATTTAACCCCTTTCTCAAATATTAATTATTTAATTAGTTATGATTAATTCCTTAACTAAATAATCTTTATTATTTAATTAATTCTATTTCTAATGTTTAAATAATTTTATTTAAATTATTTAAATTAATTAATTTAATTCCTCCAATTCCCCCCCAAATTCGAATTTCAATTAGTTTCATCTAATTCCAAATCATCAAATTCACATTTCACCAATTCTGAATTTCAGTTAATTTCATGTGCATTTCAGCATTCGAAAGTTCAAATTCAAATCCAAATTGAAAATGAAAATCAAATTCAATTTCAAAATCCTACAACACATTTTGAAATCATAATTGATTGATCAAATCAATTGACTAATTAGTTAACTCAGTTAATTCTTCAATCACCCCCTTTCACTCCAAATCAACTTTTTCTGAGTGATCAATCAATCCACTTATCTCTCCAATCAATTCAGTCTTCTAATCCATCAATTCAGTCAACTAGCTAGTCTGTTCAGTCTATTGGTTAATCAATTGAGTTCACTCTCCAATCAATCCTGTTAACAAACCAATCTATTGAGTTAACAAATCAATCAATTGAGTTCATTGATCAATCTAAATCAGTTGACTATCAATTAGAACTTGAGTTCAAATCCTCATCCCTTCCATGTTGAAAATCTATATAAACAACACCATTTTCACAAATCAAGCTAGAATCACAGTCTTCAAAACAATTGTCTACTTTATGCAGGAAATACTAGTGCAATACCTGAGAGCCACCTTCATACACAATTTAGAGAAGAGAAATGGAAGCCTCGCTACATCAATTGAGGGAGTTTAATTTAGGATTCATTCTTTATTTCAATTGATCTTGCATTATTCTATTGTCATTTAGGAGTATTTCGAATTAGATTTAGAGTTGTGATTCACTCTTTGATATTTGATTATGATATTTATGCTTAATTTACCCCTGAATACACATATAAGATTAGCCAATTAGAGTTATTGTTGACACCCCATTTTTTAAATCCCATTTTGCTTTGTTCCATGTCATAAGTTTGTGTTTGGTCATGCTCACTCATTTGTTGATAACTGATCTAAGATACTTTATATGGGTCTATATATTTGAGTGTTTTCCCTTATGTTTCCTTTTGCTTTATTTTTTGACCATTTCTTCCAAGTTAAAGAATCTAAAATTGGCTAAGTGTTATTTTCATATTTCTTGAGAGATTCTGAAACTCGCGTCGAGACCTAAAAAGGTTGTCACAACCTTGTTGACAGTTGAGATGGTTCCTCTGACTTTATAAAAGTTTATTTGTCTCCACATTGTTGACATTTTCTAGAATTTCTAAAATATTTGGTGAGAATCAACAAGTTTCTCATAACATTTTTGAAGTGTGATGCATGTGTTCTAATCTCTTTGGTTTGGACCTTCATAAATTGTTTAAGTCTTTGCATGTCAATGGGTTTAAAAGGTTATGAGACCTTCACTGAATCTAGATGAGGTTTTCACAACATCCTCAAAAGTTGATAAATTTTTAAATTCTCTATGTTTGATGCTTAACAAAGTTTGGAATAAGTCTTGAGACCTCCTTTGACTCTCGATAAGGTTATCATAACCCTGTCAAAGCTAGACAAAATTCTCATAACCTTGTTGGAGCACAAGAAGTTTTTCCAAACCTTTTCAAGATTTCTTTTTCAAGTTGCACATTAGTTAATGAAGGAGGTTTATAAACCTATGTTGGCTCTTGATGAGGTTCAAGAACATGTGTTGGCCCCTACCAAGGTTCTCACAACCTTGTCTGGTTTTAGAAATGGCTGAAAACAAGGTAAGTGAAAAGTTTATCGTGGTATTTTTTTAAGGTAGTTGGTGCATGTGTTGTTTTGGCATATATTGAGGGTTTTGAAACTATTGTCAACCCCTGACAATGTTCTCACAACCTTGTTGGTACTTGATGCAATTTTGACAACCTACTTTCTCTTAGATAAGAAATGAAAAAGAGGATGAAGGAGAGGGAAAGTTTATACTTTTTGGAGTTTTGGTGTGGTTTCAAAACAACTTACGAAGGTTGAACCTAGGTTGTCTCAACTTATTGTGTCAACATACAAGAGAGGAAGCCAAGATGTAGAGAGAAAGTGTGCTATATGAAAGGATGAAGCACCAATATTTGTTCAGATGATCTTCAAACATATTGAGTGCTAAACATGGTGGCATTGAGTGCATTAACTTGCCCACCTACTTGTAGTTGTTCATCCACAAACCCACCTCTCCTTTTCTTAGTGTGATTAATAATATAGAAGGTGACACTTGCAGGTGGGTATGGGATTCTATACTCCACCAATATATCAAGCACATGACTATGTGTGTGATAATATAAAAATGATTGAAATTGCTAACAATAAGACATAGGCACTGCCTAAAATTGTAGGAACTGATGGATTTATGGGGCCTTGTACAAATCTACTTGTTTTCCATTTTGAATGACCTACAAAAGGCATATGAAAATGAAGTTTCATTTTTTAAAGAAAAACATTTTTTGGATTGGAGAGGAGCATAGTAGAGAGAATACTTACACTTGAGAAAAGAAATGTTCATAATTTTTAGGCTCGAGTATTATAATTTTAATTTTTTAATTATCTTGTTTTATCCCAAATTTGTAATAACATTTGCAACCTTTGAAGTTCAAGTGATTAATGAAAAAATCAACCTTCATTAGGTGTCCTCATGTGTACGATGTGCATTTTTGGATGTGATAGACCTCCCCTCTAGGAAAGTGTTTATTTGAATAGCTACACTTCTTTCATGAACCTTTCTACTCATGTTAAGAATGCTCAATTTAAATTACTTGCTCCTAATTACTTGAAGTATGTGTCGTCCTATATCACTTCCATATCTTCTTACCTTCTATATTATTCATTTGACTGCCACTTATAATGCCATTTTTCAAGCCACAAATTCTTAAAATACTTACAAAGCTAAGTAAACCTTTAAATATTGTATTACAAATTTTATTGAACACTAATTTGATTTCTATTCCTCTCATTTGTCAAGAATTACCTAGGAACTATAATGAACATATTTTTTACATTTATTACAAAGTCAACTCTCATCCCAAAAATTTGCACGACTCTCAAACATAAATGAAGACAATCATTTAATTCTCCCACCTAATAATTTTTATTTATTTTATACAATCATTTTATTAACATCCTCAATCCAAAAATATTAATTTTCATCCATTGTTCAAGTATAATAAATATACATTTTCAATCTAAAACTAGTAAAATAGATTATTAAAAAAAAAAATTGAGATGATTTTACACTGATAATGTTCCTTCTGTCCTTAAAGCCCCATCATTGCCTTTGAAAAATGTATTGCTATTATTATAAAAATATTATTTAAGGCTTTTAATATATATGGAAATGATTAGTGTCTCTACAATGTCAACATCCTTCTCAATAACTACGAATAATGGTTATTCACGGGAAAACTCGAATTTTTTTTTTTTGGCCTTGTCGACAAAATAAGTGAAAATGTCTTTTGTTATGATCTATGTTATGTAGTTTTCACACAATGGACAAATATATTTTGAATGTTTCCATTTCCTTCAATAAACTTCGAAATAAGTGGATAACCCATTGCTAAATTATATTCGTGAATTATCTCTTATGTCTTCCATTTGTTTTTTTTGTCTTTTTAAAATGAAAATTTAATATGAAGTGCATTTCATTATCACCATGCACTCCTCATTTTACTGACAAGTGTTTGATTAAATATGAAAATGACCTTGCATTAATGGAGGGATTATATTGAATAGTTTTTGTGGGATTTTTATATGAAGCAATTGGCAGTATTTGGTGTAAAGAGTTGGTATAGTGTTGTCAATGTACTAGTAGTTTTCAATGGCGACAATCTTTAACATCATAATTTGTCATTTTTAAAGTGTTTTTAGTTGGTGATATAAAAGCAAAAAAAAAAAAAAAACATTACAAATATTCATAATATATGTGCATATGTTAATTTTTTAATTTATTTTTAACTATGTTTATTATTAATTAATCATTGTCAATTTTGTTATACATAATGGTCTTTAATCGATTGCAGTAAATGGGATTTGTTAGAGTGATCGATTGAAATCTTATATTTATGGTCTTAATTATTGGTGGCAATTACATTAGTTTGAATCAAAGATTTATGACTTCATCTATGATGCTTTGTGGATTATGTGTTGGGTTATTAGTTTTAATATACAAGAATTTATGGTCCAAAGGTCTAAGTGTTATTAAATCATTATTGTGTATTTGACTTGAAAACTTGTGGACAAAATGTTTAGTTAACTTTTTGCATTAGTGTTCTAGATTACATTTTAAAATTTTGGTTTGTTATTCTAATAATAGATTATAGAATGTAACTCAAAACATTAGTTTGTCATTTTGATAGTGGATAATAGTATGTGATCTAAAATGTTGATCTCTCATTTTGATGATAGATCATAGAGGGTTGATAAAAAATAACTACTCAATATAATGATGGATCCTAGAGCATGATCCGAAATGCTATACACTCAAACTGATAATAGACCATAAGATGTGATCACAAATTTTACACAAGTTTTTCAAAAACTTTCAACTCAAACTTATAAATTAAGAAAATCTTATGTTTATTAATATATGTTTATTCAAAAAGTGATAATGTGATTATCTTTTATTTAATTTATATGATAGGTTTTGAGCTATCTATAGGTAGTCAAACAGAAGGTGAACTTGTTTTTATTGTTACTCTTTTATTTTTGGGTTAGGTATCTCCCATTTAGATATTAATAATTATTATCAAAATTAATCTTTTTAAAATTGACCTAAGACTTACAAACATGTTTAATTATTGGAAAACACTATACTTATAATTAAACATTGTTGTTAATTATATATACTTTCAACAATTTTACAATATAAATTAATATTTTTATAAAAGTCATTCTAACTTAACATATAAGTTCATTTCTTTATGACAAACATAATGAATCTACTATTCTTAATTCTTGTTGATCGAGAGGCATCAGAAGGTTAGCCCAATGACTCAGAGCTTAGCTCTTAGATGAGGCGAGCCCCCTATAACCTCTCAAGGTACTCAGAGCTTAGTTCTTAGATGAGGCGAGCTCCCTCTATAGTCTCTCGAGGTACTAACCTAGCCCTCAAAGGCCAACCACCAGTTTACCCAAGGTAGAGAGAATTCATCTCAAGATCTATATGGGAAGAGTCCAAAGCCCTTAACCAACTATGCCACATTTTCAAATTTTTAATTTCCATATTTTTAAATAATTTATTTTCTAATATTAAATGTGTTTTTCGAAATTTTAAAAAGTATTTTTTTAATTAGTTATCTATTAGAATCCAAAATTTTAAGGTGTATTTGAACCAAATCCGACTCATAAATAATTTAATAGATAAATATTCCTATAAAATTGTCTAATTAACATTATATTCTACTCAATACAAATAAATAGTGTCTATATAATCCAATTATTTTTATACCATTAGCATAGCAGGAATCCAATGAGGAGACAACAAAACCTAAATTCTCTTTGGGACTGACGAGATCCTTCCAAGCTTTTAGGAGTGGCTTAAAAAAATGTGCTGCTTTCTCACACTTGTTACATGTTTTTGGTTACGTTTCTTTTCAAAAGTGTTGAAGTGATGTGTTTGTTTTATCGTGTTTGATGGCGACAAAGAGTGTTGTTGCGCATATTCATTCTCCTTTGATTAAAAAGTAAAAGTAAAATAATTCCGTGCCTTTCGCATTTACCTATCCTTATCATTCGTACTCCCTCTTAACGAAAATACTGAAAGGATATATTTAGAATCTCATATTTTTAGCCATCTTGTTTTAAATGAAAAACTTGCTTGGAATGGGGAAAATCTCTATTTTTTATTTATAAGTGCCATTGAGTTCAAACCCAAGGTTAGGTTCATCATGGAGTGGTAAAAAGAAAGATCTTATTTTTATTGTGAAAAAGATTAAAATATTATATTATAAATATTAAAATTGAAGTTGTCATAATTTTGGTCAAGGCGTTTATTGTGAATTTATATTATATTAAAATTTCTATTGGCATGCAAAATTTCATCAAAAGAAAGTCGAAGCTATTGTCACAACAACATTTGTTGAGGTCACTTGGTTGTACAACATTCGTGAATATTATGTGGCAGATTATCCAAGCATACATGCTTTTACAATTGTAATAAGATCATCTACTTTGACAAGAAGAAAATTACATCCGATATAGAGTGTTAACATTCACACTTACAAAATTACCTTTCAGAATGGAACTAATTAAAATTTGAGTATGAAGAGATCATACAATTGGTAATTTTAAATTTTTTCTTATGTAATGCATGCCAAAATACCCTAGAGAAATACACTAACTAACATGCAAATAGAGATATATATTTTTTAAAACATCTACCAATGCCACGTAAATAACTATCTTCTCATATGCATCAATCATCCAATGACAAGAATAACATCTAATCATCATAACATAATCTCAAGAACACATAATACAAGCGGAAATAAACACAATACATCTAAGCATTCCCTACGGTATCTCAACGCCATTACCTAATCTATTTATAAGCAATAACAACATGAACATTACTATAACTCATGCGTACTAGCTCTAACATTATTTATTCCTTCTATCAAAACACATATAATCATTCACTACCCTTAAATATGAATACATCTATGTACTATACATACATAAACCATCCCCTTTTAAAGTTCATTTTAAATCACCAATACCAAATGTTCCTAATCCCGATCACTTATATATTTCTAACATCACAATCCAATTCCAATATAACCCATCACATTTTCAATATTACATGAGTCCAAATGCATATCTTAAAATCCAATACCATTATTACAATTAATGAATCAATATCCAAGATACACATGTTACATCATTATGCTTACTTATACATCATCTACCATCTCACATGAATACAATATCCTTTTACAAGGGGCATAGCTCTCATTTACATTACAATTACATCATGTATCCAATACATACATATGCCATATGAATCATATACATCAATCTGCTACAAATATCCATTCATAGTTGAGAAGACAAGAGATCGATGCAAGAGAGTCCAACAAAGAACATCCCAATGGAAGAAGACATCAAACCACCTGACCATGTGGAACCATAAGGAATCACCCCCCATGCTAGGAGATGACACAAGATCCCACTCACACTCTAGATCTAGACTGACACCTAACATCCAAAGGACACAACACAATGATAAGGATAAAAATCATAAAGCTCAAGATCATCAAGATGAAATCTCCAACATAAAATCTACAATCATGAATCGTCCAAAGACAACACATCAAATCAAGACTCAAGGCACTAGGACTTACATGTAGGGAAAAGAGTGTCATCACATGCGACAAATGGGAACTTGGGCACTTGTCCCAGCCATCCTAGATGCACATGAGGATCCATCTCAACCTCTATGGAATAAGGGAGATTAGCTTACCTAGGTTACCAAGGCCTTCCCAATCCTATCCCAGATCTATACCACTAGGCAAGGCAGAGCGGCCACCAACCATTTCTTATCTTATTAAGATGAACTATTCTACCCAAACCCCAATATTCATTAGATTATCACTTGATTACAAAGCATAAACTCCCAATGAGATATTCCAACGATCTAGACTTTGGGTAACCTGTCCGTCTACTCCATGCAATCCCAGTTACTCACTTGGAAGCCCACTCCCCCCTAGCATGCTCCTAGACCTTTAGGGTAACAACATAAAAATGAAAAACATGACCATGGGATCACAACCCAACAAGACCTGGTAAACCAAGGTGCAAAACAACCAATAACATTGAAAGCACAACAAGAAGGCTCACAAGAGGCAAACATAGCAAGAACCTTCACCAAGCATGTAAATCAAGGAACTAAAGCATAGGTATGGAATCAAGACCAATCCAAGAGGAACTCCAATCCTCAACAATGAGGCAATAACATCCCACTGGAGTTCTCATAAACATTCCTCAACAACAAGGCATCCTTCCTCTCACTAGAGCAATCAAACACATAAGGGCAATCCTCAATGGTAGGGCACAAAACCTCATACCAGAGCACAAAGTCATTATGCAAAGATCAAATGACATTATAAACAACTTAGAGAGACACAATGCAATCCGAAAATGCCTCTGGGAAATGCACAAAATTCGGAAAACCAATCATACAAGTCAAACTGCCAATTTCGGCACCCTTGGAGCATATTAGCGCTTCTAGTTTCCAAATTAGCATCATTGGTAGCCAGAATAGAATTTTGGGTTAATTCCCCAATGTTTTGGGTTTACAAAATGGCGTTTTGGGTTCCCAGAATAGCGTTCTGGGTAAAAAAGCATAAAAAATAAAAAAATGGATAAAATAAGAAATGAAACTTGCCTAGTTTTCCATATGGGCACTCAAATGGTCAAAACACACTCCCATGAGGTGTGGGAGGTTGATATAACATGAAAAAAACACAAAATTAGTGACATCAAAACATACAAGGAGAGATTGACATAAATCTCTTGTCACAACCATACCCACATACACACAAAATTACATCAAAATCTGCACAATTACTTAAGAGACACAATGAGGCCAACAAAGACATAGAACAACATTCAAAGACATTCTATTGCCAATACAATAGTCAGATCCTTCACAAAAAAGACAAAATTAATAATACAGACTCAAGAAATGAAGAGTGCAGAATATGCATTCGCAGTATTTTCCCCTATCTTCTGATTTTTCAATCAATTAATTTCAAATTCCTTCTTTTCAAAAACTTTCCCAAAACCAAATTTGCAATTCCAAATAATGAATCCAAACCCCCAAACACATTGCAGACAATCTTTTCGAAATGAAAATTTGCAGAGAGAAAAAAAATAAGAATCTCCAACCTGGAAATCGCAATCCCGACAAGAATAACTGATGAAGGGCAATCAATCCAACAATCTTCAAACCAAATCTTCAACAAAAAATCTTCGGACAATCCAATCCAAAACTCAAACTAAATCCAAAGCTTTCAACTTAGAAATGCAGAGAAGCCAACCCCTGTGAACGCACAGGCAACCAAATTTATAAAAATTAAAACAAAACTATAGAAAAACCTCAACCAATCAAAAAAATAAATGAAACAATATATTATACCTACCATACCATATACCGATGCAAAAATAATATAAAATAATATTTACCAAACTTACCAAGCTCACAACCAATGGTAAAATAAGGTAGGTAGATTAAACAATTAATTAAATAACCAAGAGGGTAAAAAGGAATTAAAATAATATAATAAACCAATATAAATAAAACCATGGGCACAATTAATTATACACGCCCATTAATTAAATAATCAAAGTGTTGGTGTAAATAAATATTCATCATGGATATTATTAGACTTTACTTAAGTTAACTTAGGATAATGCATCTCTTCGTAGTTTGGATATGAGACACTTAGGGAAGTGTGCACATAGGGATATAGCTTGTAGGAGAAATTCCACCTTTTGTAGTCTTATTTTGCTGTTACAGTCCACATTCGGTGGGTCATCCACCTCTTGTGGAATATTATATTATTTCTCCTACCTACCCCTAGTATTTCTTACCTACCCTTGTTTCTCATTGAGCCACATGTCGTGGTTGTGTGCTCGTATATCCATATGGCCTTGCCTATATAAGCAGGCTCATATTCATTGTATTGGTTAATCCAGTTGATCATTTGTATATTGATGAGAATACAATTCTTGTCATTTTATTGTCTCTCTTTATGCTTTTCATTGTGCCCTTGATCTTGGCAAAATCTCACATGGTATCAAAGCTATTGGGGCTTCATTGATTAGTTTTGGGAGACATCTTGGAAGACTTCTATTTTCGAATCTGAGATACTGCACATTTTGGAGGCATCCTAGAGCGTTTTCGATCTCACCATTGCGTTTGGGAGATCGTTCCCATAAAAAATCGAGTATAAACTCGACCTATTTTGGCGAAAGTCAGATTTTGGGTGTTGGAGAATTTTTTTGCCCAATTCAGGTGGTACGGTACGGAATTTTTGGATTTTTCAAAAAAAATAAAAAAAATTGAAAAGTTTTTTTGGGGGTCCATACCTTCTGCCCAGTCAGCAGCGCATAGTCAGCGCCCAGTCAGCCTGGTCCAGGGGTGCGACGACCATTTTGATGATCAGATGGTTGTCAAATTTAACACAGTGTTTTTCTGACGTCAGCACTTTTTGAAAATTTTAGACCCCTCTTTGTTGAGTAGTTTGGATTTTTGGGTCAACTTTGGAGGCTCATAACTAGCTCAATTTTGCTCCTTTTTGGGTGCAATTTTTTTTATTTGGGCTAATTTTTCATGCTCTTCATAGTGGTGTGGTTATTTTCTGATTTTGTTGCATAGGTTTTTTCAGAATTTTCGGATTTTCTTAGCTGTACCTGTCCAATCCTCAATTTTGCAACTTCAAAGGCTTCATTTGAGCTCATACGACCTCCTTTTCAAGTGCCATTTTTTTGAAAGTACATATTTTTTCATCCACTTTTTTAATCTATGATCATTTTTCAGAGATTTTGAGTGGATATTGTACTTTCAGATATTGGTCTTTTTTGGCCTATTTGGTACTTGTAATTTGCTTGGATCTTAGTTTAGATCTCTTGAATTATTAGTTTGAGTCTCCTTTGGCCTTATTAAGGCAGTTGTAAAGTTGAAATCAAAAGTCCACTTTACCATTTTTTGCAAGTGGTCCATTGTACACGCACTAAGTATAAAGTGCCAAATCATCATTTTGAGGGGGGTTCTTTGATTGAGTGAATTTTGGGGGGTGTCTTGTGTGATTGTGCCTCTCTTTCCTTGTGCTCTTTCATTTTTGTTGCAATGATTCCTCATAAATTTCCACCTTTAACTCCACATAATTATGCATCTTGGAAAATTAAAGTATGGAGCAAATTAATAGAAAAAGGTCTCACACATTACATAGATGGAACAATAGCAGCAACACCTGATCCTAAGGCTGATCCTAATCATATCCTGATGAGTCTCAAGACAATCCATGCCCAACAAAACACCATAGGAACCCAAAGAGAGAACATGAATATTCATTGAGGTGGTGCATACTCACAAATCTAACACACAACCATGCATAAAGAAATCCACTGCCACCTTGGACCCCATAACCAACTCAACTTGCCACCTATCATCTTCCTTTGCCACAGTAAGTCTGTATTTCTCTACTATAGATGGAAACATGAAAGAATTTGAAGCACCTAAATCAAATAATATTGAGAAAGAGATATCACCTATCTCACTTGTGGTCTCAACAGCTATAGACTGATGTTCAGGCTGATGGTTATCAACCACTGCAAACACACAATGAGATCTCACTACATCACCTACTGTGGGCTTTCAAGAAACTAGCCTCTGACCTATCATCTAAATAGACTTCTAAGGACAATGAATTATAATATGTCTTGACTGACCACAAGAGAAACAACTCCCTCTACTGAATCCTCTCTTGACTAGGGGTGCACTAGGTTATTTAACAATAACTCTGTTGGAAACTTGTTGAGAAGTTTGTGCTAGCTGGGAAGCAAAGGATCGCCTATCTCGCTGCCTACTATGATTCCTATCAGCCTACGATCTAGCACCATGAGTAAAACTTTGACCCTGAGGATATCTCTCGTGAAACTGTTGTCCACTCCAAAAAGAAGAAGGATAACTCTTGGCAAATCCTGAAGACTGCAGCTACACACCTCTCGCAACTGGTCTTGAAGCTGTAGCACTAAACATATCCACACCTGAGGTACATCCTAAATCCAAAGTCATATTATCCTCAACCAAACATTCCTTCTCCATAGCTAACTCCATAGTCATGGGCTCAATAATCTAAACCCCACCACTGATGCAGTCACTAAGACCACTAACAAAATGTTGCACCAGCATAGCCTCATCATCCGCTATCCCAACGTACTGCTTAAGTTCAAAGAAATTATGCTCATATTGCTCAACTATCATATTTTGTTGACTGAAATCATGGAACTCATTGGTCTTCCTCTGCCTCCAAAGGTTTGACAAGAATCGAGCACGAAACCGCTCAAGAAACAACTCCCATGAAACTATCGCAATATCCAAATGCAGCTTCTACTCCTCCATAAGCCACCAAGTAGAAGAAGAGTCACAAAGATGCATGATCAAACACTTATCTTTGGTGCTACTACTATAAGGATGCATAGCAAAACACCTACCCATATTCAATAGCCAAGTCTACGCCTCCAAACTGCTACTAGAACCATCAAAAGTGGGAGGATGAGACCTAAGAAGATCTTGCATGTGACCCGCTGCAATCACATCCTGATCTAGAACTACATCAACTCTCCTCTGAGGTGAACACAATTTCTCCCTCTCCTAATGACTAGAATGACGTGACTCCTCCTGTCCTGATCCTAAACGACCAAGAAGTTCTTAAAGAACATTAATCAATTGCAGGATGACATCACCTTGGGCTTCTTCTTCTCGATGATCATGTTGTTTCTCCTCGTTGCATGACCATTCAAAAACCTCAGGATGAGGATTTCACCAAGTACCTATATGACCACTATGACCACAACCTCTACCTCTATCAGACATCTTGTCTAAGAAAGACACAAATAAACTATGAGCTAAAATCTAGGACAACTAATGCAAGAAAACAACTAGCATGTATAACCACATGGCTAACCCAATCTAAAGTGCTAACATGCACAGTGGGTTTATATGAAACCAGAGTACCCAGTGTATGAACATAGGCTTTGATACTAGATGTCATGCCCACCAAAATACCCTAGAGAAATTAACCATCTAATAAGAAAATAGAGAATTTTTTTTAAGACATCTACTAATGCAATGCATATAGGTAAATACTCACATGCATTAAACATCTATTTATAAGATATGCACATATCCAACATGATCATAAACATAAAAGCACTATACAGAAGCAAATATAAATAGAACTCAACAATTATCTTCTCCTAGGGTATCTCAACATCATTACTTTAACATCATCGAGAACATATCATCATAAGCATAACATCATGATTACTACTATAATCCAATGCATTCTAGCCTAACTAAAATTTTCTCTTATCATACATATATAAGATCATTCACTAATCTAACTATCATGATTACATTCAAAAAAATACCATTAAACCCCCTTAAGATTCATTTTAATAACACAAATCCAACTATTTTGAATTTCCAACCTCTTATTTATTATCTTAATATCATTATTCCATTTCCAATATTATGTACCACATGTCTAATTCATTTCCTTTATCACAATAGACATTCACATAGCTCTAAATGCACATCCATTCCATGAAGTAACCTCAAGTAGGAAATAACTTCTTTTCAACCTAAACATATACTTTAACTCCTCATTTCTAATAATAAACAATATCCAAGATACAACAAGAATTACAACAATATGTTCTCTTACAAGAATTATGATCATAACCTAATACATCACCTACCATTACATATGAATACATTATCCATTTTACATCGAGGAGCATAGCTCTCAACTAAAAATACAACTATCTCATGAATCTAAAAGTACATATGTCATGTATATCATATACATTGATCTAATACAAATATCCATCCATAAGCTAAAGAGATAAGTATCCACATCCGCACACAAGAGCATCCAATGAAGAACAACCCAATAGAAGAAGGAATCAAACTACCCGACCACGTGGAACCAAAGGAACCACCCACCTATTCTAGGAGATGACACAAGGTCCCACACACACTCTAGAACTAGGCTAACACCTAACAACCAAAGAGCTACAACAATTCCATAACCACAATTGGAAAGAAACACATATACAATAAGCCAAATCACATCACATGGCTAAATCGAAAGCATAAACTTAGAGAGGCATATCAAATACCATGGCATAAGGAACAAGGACACATGTTATCCTCACAAAGAAGGGTAATAATACATATACATAACATCAAGATCTTCACCGACACTATGGGATCTCCACCCATTCCCCTGATAGACATGTGGAACCATCTCAACCTATGAGAGAATCAAGGGAGTTCGGTTTACCATCTCCATATTCCTTCCAAGCTCATCCCGAGTCTCCACTCAAGGGCTGTGAGATGGGGCACCAAATCCATTTAATTATCTTATTTAGGTGAGTCCTAATTACCCAGCCCAACTAATTAATTATTATGGTTCTCACTTGTTTAAAATCAAGAAAACCCCTAATGGGATTCTTGGTGGTCTAGACTCCAAGCATCCTTATAAGGAACCTCTTGGCATCCTATTCTCTAATGACCCCAACCCTCGCATGGAAAGCCACTCTCTCTAACCATGTTCCAAGACCGTATGTTAAACATAACAATAACATCAACAAGGAGGCTCAATCATAATATCATGAAAATATCCACATATACATATGCAACAAGAACAAGGCCAATGCCACAATGCCATCATAAAAAACCAAGAGCCTCATCAATAAACCAAGCCAAATCAACAAACAAGAGCAAGACATAATTCCTCCTTGCTCAACCAAGATCAAAATTATCCTCAACAGCGAGGGACAAATCCTCTCACTGGAGCCATAACTATATCAACCTCTACAACAAGGAATATCCATCTTGATGGAGCCATAACAATATCAACCTCTACAACAAAGAATATCCATCGTGCTAGAGCCAAAATAATAAGGAAAATAGCCAAATATGAGCAATAATCAACTCAGAGAACTACAAGAATATCAAAAAATGCCTCTGGTACAAAACAGACCTGATAAAATCAACACAAAAAGTCAAAATGATCACAGACATTAAATCAGGGCAGTTTAGCACTTTCACCAAACAGTACAACACATTCATTAACCAGTTTAGCACTTTTTGTCATCAATCCAATGCTTTTGCTAGACATATTAGCGCTTTCACTATGTTTTGTAGCACATCTGAAATTTAGAATAGCACGTGCAACATGAAACATTAGCGCATACATAATAAACAATACAAGATACACATAAACTACTAGTGCATAAGCACAAAATAACAACGCTTTTGAAAAATAGATTAACACTTTCATTCTTTCAGCGCATTCACATAGAGATATAGCACATATGACTCCAGAACACGAGTAATAGAAATTCGACAACACCAAAAAATCATTAAGGTATAAAATCAACACCAAATACATTTCAGATGAATGCAATGCAAAATACATCCCAAGGAACCTCAACAATGACTAAGTAATCAATAAAGGAAAAAAAAAAATTGGAACAATACAAAAACTCATCCTAGAACACACAAAAAATTGACTCCTCCTAATGGAAACAGATAAGAGTCTCTCGGGTTCTCAATAATATCGAAACTCCAACTCAACCAACAAATTAGATACACAAAATAATATGGCAAGGTAGGCTCCAACATCTTCCAAACCAACATCGGGTGCACAGGAAGCTTAAGACATTCACAAAAGTATTTACAATTTGTTCACGACAATACATAACAAATAAACTGTGTGTGTGTGTGTGTGTGTGTGTGTGTGTGTGTGTGTGTGTGTGTGTGTGTGTGTGTGTGTGTGTATTATAAATATTTTAACAATATTTTCACAACAAATAAACCAAAATACAAAGAAATATAAATGCAAGCAACCTAGAGATAGAAATTATGGCAAAATGAATTTGATGAAAGCAATCCAACCTAAGTCCAGCCAATCCAACCAAAACTCCAAGAAATTCAAAATCTCCAATATGCAAAAAAATTCACACATAAGCCAACCCCTGAGAAAACACAGGGAGCTGAATAAATATAATTTCATTCAAAAACCATAGGATAAGTTGACCAATGAAAATAATCTAAAATACAATATTTCATACCTACCATACACAAAATCGAGGTAATAAAATATAAAATATTATTATTCTTACCCCAAATCTTCAACCAATAGTAAAATAGGGTAGGTAGGTTAAATAATATTTAATTAACCCAAATGGTAACAAAGAGAATATAATAATATAAATAGCCAATAATTAAATAAACTATGGGCATAATAAAATATAAAAGCCCAATAAATAAAATAAATCAAAGGCAATATAAATAAATATCACAACTAAATATAAAACCATAAATAATAAATCACCTAACAATAATTAAATATAAAAACCATACATTAATTTAATTTAATATTAATACACTATATAAATCAAATACTCACAACACCACAAGCAAACCCAACGTAGGGTCGAACCTCACATCTCAAGATACCAACATGACGACTCACACTGCAACACTTAAACTGACAAGGGTGACCACTTAAGCCTAGAGTGTGTAGAGGGAGCTCATGCCATCTCCAATCAACTTGCCATTAGGATGAAGACACCCTCAGACCTTTGAGACCAGGTGTCATGCCCACTTTTTACCCAAGTGAACATAACACAACACTAACAATTTTTTTTCAACTTTAAACACATTTAACATAATATTTTATTGGAAATACAATTCCTACAATTTACACACTTAAGAGGCACAACAAAACATAAATAAACTACACCAAACTTAATTAACTTTCAAAATATTTCTTTTTTTTGTAAATTGTAACTTAATGCATTTGTAAAACTACAAGTAGTAGAGAAATATAGCAGGTAACCATTCCAACCAATATTAAATGTTAAACAATAACATAATCTTCTTTAGATACAACTAAATGTACCTTTCACGTACTCAAGTTGCTCTTGCAATTCCACCGTTCTGTATTTTCCTTTCTTCCCATACCTGCACCTGCAAGCTAACTTCTTATCTAGATATTCAACACAAAGTTAGAGGATTGTTATATACATGATCATCATGATAAATCATATCATTAGTTTTAACTAGATCCATCATACAGTAGACAACTATTGAACTTGCAAAGATGAACAAGGAATGCATGATATTGGGATGGACTGGCAAGATCAATCAAAACTCAAATAGGTAAAACCTAAGGGCCAGACCTAGTGTCTCAGGGGCTCATCACAAATGGCCTTGCCTACATAAAGGCACAAAGACTTCGTAGGTTGTAAAAACAATTTAAAACCCGTGTATTATGAAAGTATAAGAGTGGGTATGCAACCCTTTCTAGGGTCTAGTTCCCTAGACAATTTTCTCGTCGGCTGCCACCCAGTTAGGTGAGACAGAGATGAAATCTTGGGTAATTCAACCATATGTATAAGTCACACACAACCTCTTCTCAAGGTTTCTCAAAAGAACTATTCACAAGTTTTCAAATACATGCAAAAGATTTTCAACAACAAAGGAGTTCACTATCAACCTTCTAGACACATGAGGGAATTAATTTGAATATATTTATAATTTAGCAAGCATAAGGTATTATAATATAGATTAGAGTGCAAGTCTGGATGGACCACCATAGTAGCATTCACAAGTTATCATTGATTATAATCATGAAGTAATGTCTACAAGAATGGTATCAATAAAAAATGTATTTATCTCTAAGTGTGATCATACAAAATTATAAGATAACAACAACCTAACTTATGTGATTTTCTTATGAATATCAACTATACATTCTGAAAATGACCACCATGAAAGCTATTGGGTAACAGGACAATAACCTAGTTAATTTTAATGTATACCAGTGAATATTTAATTAAAATCAAGAAATATTTATTTGATATCTCCCTTTTTTTGTGTGTATGACTGATCATTGTAACAACCATATACTACAACTAAGATTGTATTGACAACAAATACAATAAATATCATATGACTTATTATGAACAATTTAATTTCTATATAATTTGATCTCAAATAATAAAATGATGGCTTTGTAATAATCACTTCAACATTTCTGAAACTAGATAGCCATAAAGTATCTATAATACAACTAACAATTATCAATACAATTTAATCATTATATATCATGTTTATAATCCAACATGGCGTCTACTATAAGAGTGTTAATCAAATTCCCATTGAGAACCAAATCAACCACTCTCTAGTGTAGTACAACATGGGTTTGGCGCAATTACATAGATATATGCATTTGTGGAGTGTGAAAGAACCTACACCTTTACCATTATAATATAGTGAAAAATAACGATATTTAAGATTAGGATAAATCAATCTCATCTTTACAATTGTAAATTTAACCAATGGCAAGAAATATATAAAATTAAATGTAATCATTTCAGAATATCAATAATAAGCTATCAATAGATCAAAGTTAAATCTAACCATTAATAAATATTAGCAACTTAAGCCTATGCATAGTGAATAATGTCAACTCCGTAATATATCACATGTGGAACCCATCTAAAATCTTTTCCTACAATAGTCATATGACAACTAAAATTTATGAATGCATAAGAGTAAGGAAATTAAATAGTAATCATATTGGATATATGTATCTCAATATTAAACAAGAAAATGTCCTATATAAATTGAAGAGAATATTTCATTTATTATTGCAAGATACATATCCCAAGGACCCTTTATCTACATATTATAGCTAAGATTAAAATAATTCAGATGTCTTAATGTATAATCAATAACATTAATATTAGTCACTTAACTCAAAATCCTTCTTACCAAATAATAAAATTAATCACTTAACCACTTCCTACTACATGTCTAATTTGTTAACATCACCCAACTTTAAAATTAAGAATCATAGTATTATAACAACAAATTTATTTTTCCCTTACAACAACATTTACAAAATTTCATGTTGATCAAAAATAAATTATTGTAACCAAAATATAAATTATTGTCTAAATAATCAATTCTAAATTAGATAAGCTACAAATTACATATGGAAAGAAGGTAGCTACATAATCTTATTCTAATTAATGAAAAACATAAATTTATGGGATTAGCAAGCACAACCTTAAATGGGTTTTTCCATCTGCATAATATTTACACATATAAGACTACACCATGAATCAGATTTTAAATTCTTACTTTCCTAGTGATGTCAACAATACAATAAAATAAATGTGACTTATTAGCCTTTCAAAGGCTTTGTAAAAAATTTCTGAGTCATATGACTCAGGATTTTGTCTCCCCCTTGTATTATCTTGAGTACTTAATGTAGTGCGTAGACACATAAATCTGTCCATTTAATTAAATGAATACTTAGTATTTATTTGGTTATTTAATCATCGATCAATATTTAATTGATTCACCCTAGCCCTCTTCTTCTATTAATTAAGTAAATTATTTGATTTATTTGATTTAATTCACTTAACCAAATTCAGACAATTGATTAATTAATAAAACATATTGATTTAATTAATCTCTCCTTGCACTTTTAAATAGATAAACATTTATTTAAATCCCCTTTACCCTTCACCCACTTGCATTTTCTTAAAAAGGCAAGTTGCACACACATTTAAATAAATGAATCTTTATTTAAATCCCCATCCACTTGCATTCTCTTACAGATGCAAGTTGCACCACTATTTTAAATAAATAAATTATTTATTTAAAATCCTATTTATCCTCACTCACTTGAAACCTTTAATGGCTTCTTTTAAAGTCTTCAAGCTTTTAATGGTTTCCTTCTGGAGTCTTCTTAAGCCTTTAATGGTTTCACTCAAAGTCTTCAAGCCTTTAATGGTTTCCTTCTAGAGTCTTCTTAAGTCTTTAATGGTTTCCCTCAAAGTCTTCAAGCCTTTAATGACTTCCTTCTAGAGTCCTCTTAAACCTATTTATTTAGATAAATCCCCCTTTCACATTTAATTAAATCTCTCTCATATTTAAATATCTATCCAGATGCAAGTTGCATGCATTTAAATAAATTTATATTTATTTAAAAATCATAAAAATCCCTCCCACTTGCATTCTCTTACAAAATCCACTTGCTCACTAAACCCCCTTCTAGATTCTTCTAATCCATTCTAATTAGCCTAAATCCCTCCTAAACATTTGCACATTCCTTAAGAAGGGGTCACTTCTAAAAAATATGCAGTCTTCATAAGGCATTAAAGGATTTATTTTCTTCAATAAGATAACCTCCAAAGTCTTCCAAACTTGTAAGGCTTTTACATAACCATTAATGCTTAACTCGCCTTTGACCCTTTTGTTAGAGACTGTCTCTCTAACCCAACCATCCTTTTAACTCATGGGTCTCTTCAAACATTTGGTTATTTGACCATGGTTATCCTTTTAACCTTGCACAAGAGTTTATCCTTTGGATAAATATTTTATCAATTTACTCAACCCTAACCAAACCATCCATGATAACCACCATGTCCACTCATGCATTAAATTATTCTTCCCTTTCCTCTCAATCCCTCTCATGGTAACACTTGTCACCACTGCATTGGTTTGAAAGTGCCCAATGGATTGAGAATCATGCAATCCTAGCCCTCCACAAGCCAAATCAATCTTGACCATTCATTCAACAATTTTGCCAATAAAAGGAGCCTCATTCCTCAAGCAAGAGAGGAAGCATTAAAGAATTTTTACTTTCCTTGCATTAGAATAGACACTTTAGCTTTCTCAAAGTAATCTTGTTTCTAGCATTTACATAGCAATAGGAAGATCATTGTCCAACAATTTTTTAATCTCCATTTGGCATCCATGGTTAGTGCTAAAAACCAAGAGCTACACTCATTTGGATCTTGGAGAGGAGAAGGACAAGGGGGAGCTATCAAAGGATCATCATTGGAAGCATCTAAGGGAGTCTTTTCTATCTTCTTTTTGTTGCATGCTTCATTTACATGATTGTTAATCTTTCTTGGTATGCATTTTGAGGTTTTTGTCCATTTTGATTGTGTTGTTTTGGTTGGAACAAACATCTAACTCTTTGGACTTGTGTTTTTGTCTTGGACCCTTTCATGTGCATCATAGTGTAATTAAATTTTTATTATCACTGTCAATATAGCACCACTTTACCCACACCTAGCTTCTCTTATCTCTTTTTTTTAACATATAGAAAATGAATTATGCTGCATTTATGAGAAACATTTGTTATTGCCACTTGTTTTTCCAATTTACTAATCAGTAGTAAAGAAAATGGGAGTTTACAGATACAAATCTCATTGTAGAAGTATAAACTCTAACATTTTAGACTCAGTATAAAGTTAGAACCATGAAGGTAATGTCTTTGAGGTGCTACTATATTTTGATTTATATTTCTTAGTTGAGCACCTCTATTTCATGCCAACACTTAAAGTTTCGTGAGATGACTTTCTCCTTTCATGGCCACTCTTTTCTCAGGTTGAATGTTAATCGCAAGACTAGTTACTATCTTATTAATTTCTAGAAGAGAAGCATACTATACTTTTAATTGCCAGATGAGGATCAATGTTAATGTTTGATCCTCTATATTTATACAAAAGAAAAATATGAAATGAAGATTCTGATGGCGTGAATAGTTCCAATCAAATACACAATTTATTGTCATTAAAGAATTTAGAATTGGCAAGTTTTAGAATTGGCAAGTTTATTGAGGAAAACAATTAGTCATTTTATTACAAAATCGGAACCCTAATGCTTTATTTTGCAAGTGCAATACTCTCTTAGTCTAGGTAATGCTCAAGTAAAAGTCTTATGATACTTTCAAAATACAAAAGATGAATTTGTAGGAAAGGATTTAGAAACCTACCCGGAAATGTGATTTCAACGCCCCCTCTTTTTAACACCTAATCGTTGCCTCTCCAGCCTCCTACATTTGTGCCCCTTTCCCAGCACAACTCCTCTATAGACGGTTATGAGGAAAACACTTTAGAAAATTTCAGGCAAATTCAATTACCAATTGTAAAGCCCAACTCCTCAACCTCCAACGAGGCTTTAGAACCTTGTTGCAACAGAATTGGTAGACATTTATGCAAAACGTGGAAGCACAGACCAAACATGAAAATGGATTAATGTATTGGCTGTATGAAATGAGATCTCATAGCTACCATGATTAGAGGGCGCACACAAGATGAATTTATTGAAAAGGTTCATAGAACTTTAAAGCAAATGCAAACGACAAGCATAAAGCAACATTCTTTGCCAGAGTTCTCCTACCCAGTGCCAAAATGGATGCTTTGAAATAGGGTACGTATGTCCATCAAAGCGTAATGCAGGTAAATTATTTTCCTTTTGTTGTCTTTTGAAATGCTCTAGTTAACATGAATGCAAAATATGGAAGCACAAACCAGGTGAACTATTTGACAAGTTGCGTCAAGAGATCTTGTCTCCTGGAAAGAAAGGAATGCCCTATTTTATTTTATATTATTTTCTATTTTTTAAGAGGACACTCACTCATCTCAAGCTCAACAGAAAGAGGATTGGTCAAGAAGGCTTTAGAAACTATCAAGGAAATGCATTTTGTGATTGCAGTGCTAGGTTCCAAGCAGAAAAATAAAATACAATTGGTTGGCGTACTGAAAGAGTCCACGATACTGCAAAAACCATCCAAAGGATGGGAATGCCATCCCTATTAAATTCAGTGTCATCCTATTTTCTTCCCAAATGATGGATTGTTAGCATTGTGTTGTCATTGATGTCAATTGTTATAGGATGGCAACCGGTATAAGAGATGTATGTGCAACACTGTCATTGATGCATATCAGATGTGATGTCTTTGATGTCACCCAGCTTATCAAGTCACCGATAAGGGAGAGAATGTCATTCAGTACAATGGTCATTGGAGTTACCGGTACACAAGTTAGTGTTGACTTGTGTTGAAGACCTAAGGACTGCAGACCGGTAAGTGACATGTTGGCAATGCATATTTGTCAACCAATAAGAGAGCAGGATGTTGGGTGGTTGATTGTGATGAAGAGGGGGAATGTTACCAAAATCACATCAACGCCGTGGTGAAGTATGTGCAGGCCACCGGTATGTTGTGTAGATATGAAACAACAAAACTCCCACCGGATAAAGATGTAGTCACCATTGTGAAGAGATGAGTGACAATGAATGTGCCCAACTGGTTCACATGTGCCTGTTTGAAGATATGTTGCTCAAATATGGAAGCCACATTGGTGCAATGCAGGATGCAGATGAAAAGGATCCACTCCCATCGGTAAGTGGAGTTTATCTCCTATTATGCATGGAATGCATCATAGTCCTTCGAGATAAGACAAAAGAGTTAAAGGCAGGTGATTGAAGGCTCACACCAGATGAACTGGTGAAACACTAAGTTGCCTTAGGTGCATGAGATCAAAGATATGCACCGGATCAATTGGGTAGACATGATACGTTGTCGATATAGAGAAGGAAATATATGTTTGTAACTTTGACAAACTAATTGATAGGGGAACCAGTCTATTGATGAAGAGGGCAAGGTTGAGCAGTTGTAGACCAATGGAGATTGGTGAAGGCCAATGACATGATGTCATCAAGGTGTTTACTGGTAAGTATGACCACCGGTAATGCTGACAAAGTACAGATGCATAAGGATCCCATCTGATGAAGATGTGCATGAGGTAGGTTGGCATGCGTGTTGATCGATTTAAGTGCTCCACTGGAAGAGAAGCAAAGTACAAGGTTGAAGGCAAACTAGTTAGGGTATACCCGACAAGGTCTGTGAACTGGTAGATTAACCCAGTCATGTGGTTGGTCGGTGATCCTATCCAAACCGACATAACTGACCTAACAAAGGTGGATACTGACAAAGGGGCCACATGGAGGTGAAATGGCATGCATGCACAGGTTGGTGTGGTGAGTCGGTGAAGTTGTTGGCGACTGGTCCAACATTTATGGCAACTGCAAAGCTCAAGGAATACGACTCGAGATGAGGGAAATAGAAGAGATCCAATAGAGACTAATCTTGTAGATCAAATAGGATGAAGTAAACAACATCACACACATGATCGATTAGACAAAAGGCTGAAAATCATGCTACAAATGACAAAAGAGAGAAGACATGGTTTGCAAGGTAAACAAATGGGTGATGCTCATTGATTGAGTGTTGAACATCGTTCAAGGACATGATATCAGATTGGATATGATATGTCATGATGATTAGAGATCAGATCAGATGCAGATTTAGTGCATGGTGGAAACCCTAGCGTGCCAATGTTCAAACTCACGTTTAGGCGGGAAAATCTGGCTATAAGAGTGCAAGCCAAAGATATTGTTGGTGCTGCTTCATGTGAGAGAAAATCAGTCAAGTGCTCAATGATAATCAGAGAAGATACTGAGTGTGTGGGTGAGAATTGGGTTGAAGAGTTCAATCGGCAAGAGTGAGCCAACTGGTAGCCTCTCGTTAAGTATGAGAGAGGAGTATATTGGTGGTGACTAAACCGGAAGAGAAGAGGCAAAGAGGATTGCAGAGAAGAGGCGGAGAAGGTTAGATGAGAATGGGAAGCAATCAGATAGCAAACAACTGACTAAGGAAAGTAGACTGGTGGTGGCCAACAGCAATGTGACAATGAGGTTGGAGAACCGACAGAGAGAAGAACCGACAAAGAAGAAGAAGAGGTTAAACCAGCAAGGGTGCAACAGAGAGTGGATTACAGCAAGAGATAAAGTTGCTACAAAGAAAAGGTGAATAGAGAATCGACAAAGATCTCTGTAGAGGTGAACCAGTGGAGAGACATACATGAGAGTTACAAAGCTCTTTTGTAACAAGAATATTACTTTTGTAATTGATTATATTCATAGTAGATCATTGATTTAGAGCTTGGTGCAGGGGTTGGTGCCCTAAAGCAGGAGTGGTACTCCTTGGGTCGGTGCCCTAAATGTTGTAACAGATTGTTTCATTGTGAGGTTGGATTGGAGCAGTAGTCTCCAGTAGCATTTCTCACTGAGGTTTTTCCCATCTTGGGTTTTCCTCGTACATATGGTGTTATGTGGTATCCCTTTTATGTGTGGTTGCATTTGTGTCATTCTCCCTTCTAACCAGTATGTCTGCTTTATGTTATATTTGTTAACCAGTTTACACACATAGGTTAGAAAAGGGCTAAGATTGGAAATCACTAATTCACCCCCACTCTCAGTGACATCTTGTGTTCAACAAGGACTCCATACCTCTTAATGGCATGTCACCCCTCTTTTCACTTCCATGCCTTATCTCTATTCCTCCATTAATGCCAAGTCGTGCTGAGAATTTATGGAAAGGTAGAGTAAGGGTTATGAAGATATGGTTTTCATTAAATTTGATGTCTTTCATGCTTGCCCATGGTGTCAGTGTTAGCTAAGAAATAAAGACAAGATCGATTGAGGTAATTTATGGCAATGAATTAATCCCCAACAATTCTTTTATGAAAATGACGAATAACACTCTCCCCACCTTTCCATTTCTAATGCATTTGATATCAAACTAATTCTGAAACCAAATAGCCAAATTAATTGATAATCCACTTTATGGGTCTCACTATTAGTCGTCACATTGTCTCATGATGATGAATCAATAGAGTAACTTAAAAGTGAAGATAGTCAATATAAATGAATCTAACTAAGAAATAAAAGTGTGTGATATCCATGCAAATATATGATTATAATTATGGTATTGCTCCAGAAGTCCTTCCATCTCTATACAGTTGTTACATAAATCAATTCACATCCAAAGTGCACTCCATAAGTTAGAATCTTCTATTTCATTCTATAAATTGTTATTAATGAAAATATATGAAGCATGGAAACTTACCATATCAAATTAACATCAAATATTCAATTGTATCTATTGCTTACAGATTTCAATGATTACAATCCTCATAACTATTATTTTCACTACAAGAGGGAAGATGCTCATATCATCTATCAATAAAATTCATTTAAAACATATTAGCATTTTTTTTTAAAAACAATTTAACTCAAAGAGTCATTATACTTTCAATAATTTATGGAGAAGAGTTATTATACATGAATGCAATAAAAATTTAGTCTAATTGTAGGTTTGATATTTCCTCTATATCATAATGAATATAAAATGTATAGATGTAATTGGCACACCTCTTGGCTTGATTATTTGAGCATGTTGCTAGGAATTTATTGACAAGTGAATCATCTATCTAAACACAAATCACTTGCACTAGCATAAGTAGTTTAGACAAGATCCAATGTTTCACAAAATCTCTATTGTGGTCATCTCATTGTCCAATATGAAAAGTAATCACAATCCTTATAACTTACAATTAATTCTAGACATAAAACATTTACATTCTCTTCATTCATCATAGGTAAAATCCCTATATTGTATCCATTTAAAAATGTTTGCTCATTTTAAGTTAGTTGTACTTATTAAGTTACATTGCATGATCATTTTTACCTTATATAAGATTTCAAAAGCATCATTATACTATCCTACATCCATCAATAAAAATAATCAAAATAAGTTCATAAACCAATGTCCATATTATTCAAATTAAACTTAAAATGTTCCAAAGTAACATTGAAATATGAAGTGTCTATGTTTGTTTATAAGCAGGGACTGACACCAAGTGGAGTCAATGTCTAGTACCTACTGTAGCGTCCTAAAATTGCGACACTTGCAATTTCGACTGCATTTCAGTCTTCACGATGGTGACGCAACACGGAACCTGAATGGAGACCCCGAAACTTGCTCATGGCATCAAAAACTGCATTTTTTCAGCACCCTGGCCTGATCCTCCTTGCACCCCGCTGTCCCTGGAGGTGGAACCATGGCGCCCAGCGCCCTGGTCCCCCAGGACCATGGTGCCCAGCGCCCTGGTCCCTAGCCCTATTTTGGGCCCAGTCTCTTTTGGGACCTCGGGTCTTTATGTTTGCAATTTGGAAAATAATCTTTCCTAGTCGGCCTAAGGTCGGGAAAATCAGTCTATCAACCCTAATTGACAAGTATATAAACTACTTTTCCTCTCCCATTTTGGTAGATGGAAAAAGGAAGGACATATGTGTACAAGATGCGAAAGCGATATTCAAACATTCAAGCATTCAAGCATTCAAGCATTCCTTCAAGCAATTGATCATTCTAAGTCTCCATTCAAGGCTAAGTGTTGCATTCAAGACAAGGATTCAACCATTGAAGAGGAGATCACATACAACATAGAACATACAACAACATCTACACCTTCGCATGTAAGAATACAAACATTCTTACAACAAGGTACTAGTACTTGTTTTACATTACAAACATTTACATTTACAACATTTCTCATTTCTTGGTTAATTCCAAAACCGGGGTTTGACCTAAGGGCAAACCCCTAATCCCTAACCCCCCAATCGCCTTCGCTTTTCTGTGTGTAGGTTGCAGGTACGCAGCTGAAATTGAAGATTTGGAATCCTTGTGCAGAGACGAACCGATCCCCCTTCGTTTCGCGGATTTTTTGGAGGACCGTGTGCACGCCGGGCGCCATCGTCCCGTCAACTTTTGCTCAAATTTGCAGGACAGCGTCGTCTCGACATTTTACTGCTAATTCCAGGTCCGCAGCTTCATCCTATATCCCTATCTCAGTTTATAAGCGAATCTTTCTCACTTTCTATGCATTCCTAGCTTAATCATTCTATCCACATTCTTTACAAAAGAGGGTAGCCTTGCTGTCTTAACCTTTGAAACTCATTTAGAATCTGATCTTGCATTGTGTGGGATTGGATCTTGTGGGTTTCAACCCCTCTTTTGAATGTAAAGTCTCCCCTAAGTGAAAACCGACAATCCTAAGTGACCTCCCCTTTCCCCTTTGGAGTGGTGGAGGGAACACTTAGGGTTTGCTCACGATTTTCCGCTTTACATTTTGGTGAACCCGACGTGAACATCCTTTCTGATTATTCATGGTTAGATCTGAAAATTTGCTTCCTTAGTTACATTTCCATGTTTGATCTTTTGCAAATTTTAGAGGTTAATTGCATAAAAACCCTAAAATTTTCTTTTAGTAATTGAGCTTGTGAAATGTTTAATTGTTAATGCTTGTTTCAGATCTACCCTTCTATTACAAATTATCAATTCATATTTGTGCTTTAATTCTGAAAATTAAGTGGTTAAGTGTCAAAACCCTAATTTTTAAAAACCCTCTTGATTCAACCTTTGATTGATAATTTCACTGATCAAAACATCTCCAAATCAGCTGTAACTTTGGATTCCGCAATAAAATCATAATATCTTTCATCCCTGAAAATTTGGAAAAAAGTTGCGAGGACCGTGTGCACTCCGAGCACCATCGTCCCCGACATTTTTTCTGAAATTTCGGAAGCTAGATCTTACTGTGTTTTTCTGCTAAAATCCAAAATTTTGGCCGATTTTATCAATTCTAACACTTTCAAAATTACAGTCAAAGTTGGTCTTGTGATTGCTTGGATTAAGGCTCCTAATCATTCAAAAAATTGTTGAAATTGAAATTTTGTGTCAAAATTGTGTTCTTACTCTCCTAAATCTGAAAAGTGTGTTGGTGTTCATTCAAAATTTCAGTACTTTATTCAAATTCTTGCAATTTGTGACTTTTGAAATTAAGTGCTTAATTACAACAACTTTGATTTCCGCTTTCAAAATTGAATTTTGCGTGAAATTGAGTCAACTTTTAAAATTCAAAACTTGCATTGCTTTTGGTATTCCCTCTAAAATCATAAAATTCAAAATTTCAGTTTCCCTCTCTTTTTCAAAATTCAAATTTTGCATTTTTCGACAATCTGGGTAGGGTTCAATTTTGAGATTGCAACTTTAATTTGGCCTATCTACAGATCGTAAAATCACTCAATTTTTTCAGATTAGCTTTAAAATCATCATAACTTTCATTCCTGCAAATTTCGAAAAAAGTTGCGAGGACCGTGTGCACTCCGAGCGCCACGGTCCCTGACATTTTTTCCGAAATTTTGGGAGATTGTCGTGATTGCATTTAACAGCTTAAATCTAGGAGATTGGCTGATTTTACTGAAATTTTCTACTTCTAAATTCAAAATCTTCTCTCCCTCTCTAGTGCATGAGTTTTACAACAATAAGCCCTACTTACACTATTCCCGTTAGACGAAGCCGTAGAATTAAGTCTTTTCGAGGTTTAATTACTGAGGAGATGGAACCTAATTTGAATAGCCTTTTTAACGAGGACATGGGTAATTCCTCTAATCCTCCTAATGATGAAGAAGCTCTCCATGAGGTTTCTGTAGAACAACTTTCGAAATTGGATAACCAATTTGACAATTTTCGACAATGGATGTCTCAAGAATACCCCGATAGTCAAGCTCTTCCTTTAATTGAGGGTCTAAAACATATGCTTCAAAGTGATAAGAATGGAATTGATATTTTGCGTGGTATTGCACACATTGTGGATTCGAATGTGATGCCTATAAAGAGTTGTGCCGAAACTTTAGGTTATACACAACCTCCCACTCAAGTCAATCATTCTATTCCTTTGACAACTTCTATTGCTAACATACCTACTTTTACATCAAACATAGTGGCGACTTCTATACAAGACATTCCTCCTATGATCACCAGTCATGGGGGAAATCCTTCCTCTTCAATTAACCCTCTTCCTTCATTCAATCCCACTTCTTCATTCATTCCTTCAATGAGTGTCCCTATTACATCTCCACAAATGAACATGACGCAAGGGGGCAATTCATTCAACCATTCCATTCCTCCTTGTAGTGTTCCTCCTTTCCAATCCTCTCCTATGACTAACTATCATAGTGTCCCGCCACCTTACTCTTTACCTTCTTTCAATAACATAACACCTCCATCTCAATCTAACACATCTAATATGAATTCTTCGACTGAAGCGACCATTAACAATCTTGCACAAACTGTCTCTTCTTTACAGCAACAAATTGCCTCTATGAATCAATCTAAGTTTAGTGTGCCCACATTTGATGTTGCGAGCCCACTTTCTCTTGACATTGTTCGAGCTATCCCTCCTAAACATGTTGAAATCCCGCATTTGGAGCTTTATAATGGTAAAGGAGATCCTCTAACACATGTTAAGACTTTTCAAACAATATGTACCGATTTTGCTTATGACCAAAGGTTGCTTGCAAAACTGTTTACTAGAACATTAAGAGACAAAGCCCTACAATGGTATTGCTCGTTGCCTTCTTATTCTATTACTTCTTTCGAACAACTTGCAAATGCTTTCATTCAACAATTTCAAAACAATATAAGTCCTAAAGTTACTTTGATTGATTTAATGCATTGTAAACAAGGTGTTAAAGAAAAAGTGACTGATTTCACTGGTAGATATAAGCATTTGTATGCTCAAATTTCTTTTCTAGTGCTTGACAATGATATTCAAAGAATCTTTATTTCTAATTTACAAAAAGATATTCGAGACAAACTTCTGTTTTCTGAGTTTACTTCTTTCCAACAGTTGTGTGCAACTCTTCACAATTATCAACTGACTGTGAGTCAAATGGAACAATCACATCCTATGGCTCCGAGTGATAAGGGTGATAGCAGTCAACAACCATTTGGAAAGTTTAAACCGAGCAGAGATTCCATCAAATTCAATGAAAACATCATCAACAACAATGTGAATGCAGCATCAGGTGTGCCTTCTATTTCTAAGTTTTTCAAGAAAGAAAGAAAGTATACTCCTTTGAATGAATCATTGCATAGTATTATGAATAAGCTATTGGAACAAAATGTGCTTACTCTTCCTCCTATAAGGCAAATAGATCCTGCAAAGATTAATTCACCCTATTTTGATAACAAATCTTTTTGTCAATTTCATCGTCAACCTGGGCATGATACTGAAAAATGTTTTGCTTTAAAGGGTAAAATTCAAGATTTGATTGATAATAATACTATCTCTGTTTCTGGAGTGAATGATAAAGGCAACACATCTGTAGCTCCTCCTAACCAAAATCTTTAGATTTTTACTGATCCATTACCTTCTCATACCTCTAATGCGATTGAGACTAATGATTCCTCTTTCTCATCTGATGGTCTTGTGTCTATGACTCCGAATGTGATTAACTTTGTAGAGCAGCAAGAAAACCCTAAAGAACCTTCCATCACATTTGATTCTATTGAAACTATCAGGGCACCTGATGGTCCTTTATACATAGTTGCAAAAGTCAAGAATACACCTTGCCGTGGAGTGCTTATTGATCCTTCGTGCATGGTTAATGTTATTACCGTAGAATTTCTTTTTACTTTGCAATTGAATCAAGTGATCTATGACAAAACAGATGTGATTGTGAAATTATTTGATGCATTTTCTTCTCCTGCAATTGGTTCTATTACATTACCTATTGAGGTCCATAACAAATCCCTTGATGTGAACTTTGCTATTATTCCTTCGTTCGAACAATTTCGTGTGAAGCTTGGCTATCCTTGGCTATCTTCCATGAAAGCTATTGCTTCTCCTATTCATAAGTGTTTGAAATTTCCCCATAATGGTGAAGTTGTCACTGTCAATCATAGTCTCTTTAAACCAGCTGAAAGAACTTCTAGCGTTCCTATTGATTATTTTTGGCCTAAACAATTCCAATCTCTTCCTCCGCGAAGTGATCATCTTTTCAAATCTTATCAAAAGTGGAAAACAGATATGATCCTATCTCTAAGTGAACCTAGAACACCCAAACTTGATATTCCTATCGTTCTTGAGAAGGAAGTTCTTCCTTTGAAAGATAAAACTAATGTCTTTCCTCAAGAAGATTCCCAACCCATTCCTATGGATGTGACTATGTCTATGTCTAATAAACTTTCTAAAAGTAGGCCTATACCTCCTCGTCATGATGGACTTGGTCTCCTTCCTAAACCAAATATTCCTCCTTTATATGGAGCAGTTCCTCCTCCTTCCTTTTATAAAGAGAAGAGACCTTCCTCTTCTCCTATTATCCAGCCTAAGAGACCACAACCTAAACACCCAAGTGATAAGGATGAGAACATTCCTCCTCCTCAATCTTCTCAACTTCCTACTAAGACTAGACGAAATCGTTCTGCACGTGAACGCTGACGAAAACATCGTCTTAGAGCTCAAGCAGCTGCTTCTCAAACTTTGCAATCTCCAAAAACACCTTCAACAAGCATTATTCCATTTCTCCAAAATCTCCTAAACATAAGATACATGATGATCTTGATCCTGTGCGAGTTAAAGATCCTATTTTTATAAATCTTGATGATGATATAGATGAAAACGTTATTCATGATGAAAATGTTACTTCTCTTGCTTCTGATAGTGAATATGAACTTGTTGATATTGATAACCATCTATCTAATGAATTTTCTAAAGCACTTATCCTAGCTCCTAGACAAGAACAACGTGGCTTGGAACATGAACATAGCCCTTGTTTGGATCTTGTGATAGCTCCATCTGCTGTGTTGGATGTTCCTCCTCTAGCGTGTTCCCTGCCTTCCCGAAACATTGATCAGCAAGATCGGGGGGTAGATGACATGCTAGACTAGTTCATTAGCATAGTAGATTCTCTCCTCCTCTCTTTTGTTACTTCTTCTATGTGTTATTCTCATTCTTCTATTTGTTGTCCTTAGTGTTGTCTACTTGAGGATGATGCAAAGCATTGAGATCTCTTTGGTCTCTCTCATGTTGACTCAAAAGACACATGTGTTCCCTTCTTCTAGGTGACCTTCCTTGATTGGGGAATGAAGAACAATTATGCATACATATATATGATATACATGAATTATCATACAACATACTAACCCCGAGGAAAGCAAAGTCACCTCGTGCTTTGTGTTTTGTATCTATTATCCTTGGGTTTATCTCACACTTGGGGGCTAAATCTTTGTGATAACGTGCTCCTTTCCCTTCTCATTTCTTATGTGTATCACTACCTTAAAGCAATCACCCCCGTTGAGGCGTGTGTGATCGCTTTAACATAGGGGGGCATACACCCTGTCTATCCCTTCAGGATACTTGAAAATTTCTTGGCGAACTTAGCTTTGCCTTGAAAATTTTTGGTATTTTTCTTACATGACTCATAGTGAGGGAACCTTACTACTGACAGTCATGGTTCTCCCTCGTGATCTTCCCTTTTACTTTGTCAATCGAAGTCGTAAGATCCTTAGTCCACTGGGGGCTTGGTGTGTCTTGCCTCCTTGACGTGGTGAAAGTCTTTCAATGTTGTTTCCTTGTACTTTATCAGAAGTATGAGCGTATGCTTATACTCCCGCTAAAGTGGGGGCTAAATGTAGCGTCCTAAAATTGCGACACTTGCAATTTTGACTGCATTTCGGTCTTCACGATGGTGACGCAACACGGAACCTGAATGGAGACCCCGAAACTTACTCATGGCATCAAAAACTGCATTTTTTCAGCACCCTGGCCTGATCCTCCTTACACCCCGCTGTCCCTGGAGGTGGGACCATGGCGCCCAGCACCCTGGTCCCCCAGGACTAGGGCGCCCAGCGCCCTGGTCCCTAGCCCTATTTTGGGCCCAGTCTCTTTTGGGACCTCGGGTCTTTATGTTTGCAATTTGGAAAATAATCTTTCCTAGTCGGCCTAAGGTCGGGAAAATCAGTCTATCAACCCTAATTGACAAGTATATAAACTACTTTTCCTCTCCCATTTTGGTAGATGGAAAAAGGAAGGACATATGTGTACAAGACGCAAAAGCGATATTCAAGCATTCAAGCATTCAAGCATTCAAGCATTCCTTCAAGCAATTGATCATTCTAAGTCTCCATTCAAGGCTAAGTGTTGCATTCAAGACAAGGATTCAACCATTGAAGAGGAGATCACATACAACATACAACATTCAACAACATCTACACCTTCGCATGTAAGAATACAAACATTCTTACAACAAGGTACTAGTACTTGTTTTACATTACAAACATTTACATTTACAGCATTTCTCATTTCTTGGTTAATTCCAAAACCGAGGTTTGACCTAAGGGCAAACCCCTAATCCCTAACCCCCCAATCGCCTTCGATTTTCTGTGTGTAGGTTGCAGGTATGGGGCTGAAATTGAAGATTTGGGATCCTTGTGCAGAGACGAACCGATCCCCCTTCGTTTTGCGGATTTTTCGGAGGACCGTGTGCACGCCGGGTGCCATCGTCCCGTCAACTTTTGTTCAAATTGCAGGACAGCACCGTCTCGTCATTTTACTACTAATTCCAGGTCCGCAGCTTCATCCTATATCCCTATCTCAGTTTATAAGCGAATCTTTCTCACTTTCTATGCATTCCTAGCTTAATCATTCTATCCACATTCTTTACAAAAGAGGGTAGCCTTGCTGTCTTAACCTTTGAAACTCATTTAGAATCCGATCTTGCATTGTGTGGGATTGGATCTTGTGGGTTTCAACCCCTCTTTTGATTGTAAAGTCTCCCCTAAGTGAAAACCGACAATCCTAAGTGACCTCCCCTTTCCCCTTTGGAGTGGTGGAGGGAACACTTAGGGTTTGCTCGCGATTTTCCGCTTTACACCTACAATCTTGCAACCACCAATATCCACAAGACAACATATACAATAACATATATCATAAATAACCAGACAAGTGAAAGAGAATCGCGATGTCATATCGTGCTTGTAATGAGTGATATGACATCACCTCTATCACGAATAGAGTCATAGCATCAATACATCCAATATAATCATGAAATGGGGTTAGTGCTATCAAGATACCATCATAATCTCATAAGAAATATAATCTATCCATAAATAATGAGTGCATATAAATCACCAAATATAAGTCCATCCATCATAATGATCCAAAGATATATCTTTATCCACACAAGCCATCATATAGCGAATGTCCATATAAGATGTCTAACATCATCAATAAGCATTTGAGATAGAAATAGAGCCATAAGTACTAGTCAGATATCATCAAAAAGTCTAAACAAGTCTATCAATGCATAAATCAAAAGATGAAACAGGGTGGGACACTACATTATCTTTAATTATAGGCTTGATTCATGGTCTTGGTTATCCATGTAAATGCACAAATAAAAATGAAATTTTGTTGGTTTGTCAAATTTTGAGAAAAATAGTTTGGAGATTGTTATTTATATAGATATAAAGTTCATTCTAAAGCATATTTAGGAGTTGTTAATTTTTTTTTGTAAATATTAATATAATATTGTATTTTATAAGGTTGTTAATGTAATGGGTAAACATTGATGTAAGTTTAGGGTTTATATGGTGCTAGCTTAAATTTTAGGAAATTTGTTAACTATATACCCTAGATATCTAGTCATTGACATTAGAAAGTATATGAGAGCAACTAATTTAAACAATATTTGTAGAAGGTTTAATAAAATATTTGCAGTCATATTAGTAGATATGTTATAATCACATTAAATTATTCTTGGAGTGTAGTGAACAATTTATGTTATCTAAGGGGTGAATAATCAACCAACATAAGCTACATATTTGACCATTTATTTAAAGTAAAGAGAACATGCTACATGGAATTGGATTGCATGGGTATAGAATAATTTGGAAACAAAATAACTAGCCACATCCTATGCCTACACATCGAGCATACCCACAACTATCCATGTCTTCTCACTACGCTAGTCGTTCTCTTTCATCTTATCAAAGCATCACAACTACCACTACCAACCATAGAGAGCATAAGCATAAATAATGTGCACATTGTGTTGGTATTAGAAAACCCTTAGACTTGCTTCTACCGCCATATGCAATATATGAACCACTACCTTCTCATCCTCTATTAGATACACACACACCTTAACTCTATGCCTCATAAGGACCAAGGAATAAGAATATACTCTTGTATAGGCCACTCTAATTATTTTTTCAAATTCAACACAATTGCACTCTATTACCCCTCAAAATTTTCTTATTATCTTTGTCTAGGACTACCAAATTTCAAGAAGATATTTTTTAAAATTAAAAAGAGCACTTTATATAAGTTTTTCAAATGGTTTAAGGGCGTTCAAATGGATTTTGTAGTTGCTCCCCTTTACCCAAAACACTCCCACACCTAAATGAACCTCCAACTAAGTTTGAAACTCTCACATTTTGATTTCTTTATTACATCTCATGTTCACTACTGGTGCAAGAGCACCAAGAAATGTGTCCACATCATTTTGATTCATGGTTGTATTGGGAATATAATGTGTGTGTGTGTGTGTGTGTGTGTGTGTTTGAAGGCCTATTGATTAGGCCTAGGCAATGTAATAAGCCCTAAGGCTCCAAAGTGTGTCAACTTGTTCAAAGGCCTTGTATGGGAATTCTATAGGTATTTTTGTTTTTTAGGAGTCTACAATGTGTAGTATGTTCATTCTTGACCTTTGGTGTGAAGGCAAGATCAATTTGTAAAAAGTTGTCAAAAGTTGCAATTGTTGTCAAGCAACGTTTTTTGCAACATTTTCAAATGTGGTTACTCCAATGGTTGGTTGGTTGCTTGTATGCATTGAGGTAGTTGGAGGATTTCCTTGGCATGATATAAGCCTAGAGGACTGATGCCTTCCAGTTAGAGAAGTTGGAGAAGTAAATTTTGAATGAAATCTTTGTCTTCAAACAAAATGGTTATTGGGTTTTTTCTACATTTTCCTTGTATTCCAATTCTTGCATGATTCCTAACGATTGGTGGGCATGAATTGAGCATTTGAAAATTTTTAGCAGAGGTTTGCCAATCATTTGGAGTTGATTTGAGGCCTTGAAACATTTGGGCTTGAAAGAAAGATAATTTTCAATCCCACTGGTCTGGTAAAACCCTTAAACCAAGGGTTTGAATGCTAATAGGGGCACAAATCAACATCTCTCCATGGGATTGATCTGAAACCTAGGAGTATGTTGATTTGGCATGTATATTAACTATTCTTGGTGGTTGTGAAGACAAGAGTTATCATTGGACTATCCTGAGATGAGGCCCTAGACTTGACATCAGTCATGTGGCAAGCCTAAGCAGTATAAAAGGAGATAGAAAACTTGAACAAAAAATTGGTGGATGGTCAAAATAGGAATGTGAAGGACCCTTGGGTAGGTGTAGACACTGGAAAGTGTCATTCTTTCATTCCTTATTGACTGGTGAAGCTTTTGAGAGCTTAAACCCCAATACTGGCTAGAAGAGGCAAAATAGGGTCAGTAGGGTTTGACCATCTGTACTCAAAACCTAGATGGACAAGTTAGGAATCTTTTAGAAGGCCCAAAAGGGTATCCAAATATATAATTTATTTAGGGGGTTGTTCAAGTATATTGTGAGACAAATCAGGAAAAGTTTGATTGGAGGGCTAACTGCTTGTAGCCCTATTTCCTAGGTCTAATAGGGGAAATGACACAAGAGGTAATAAACACCCATCTGAGGGGTCATAATCTATGAAAATTCCATATAACACATGTGTGAACATTCACATAGGCCAAATTCCACCTTGTGAGTAAAGATCATGTTGCTAGGGGTGTGGGGTTGTTAGGTGACTTTGGTTGAAGGGTTGGAACCTAAGGGGTAGGAGACTCCTTGTAAATTGTGAGTTGTCCTGAGTGGAGAGATATTGGGGAAGGATCTAGGGCAGACTCTAATAACATTGGGAAGGTTAAGGACATTGGTCCATTGGGTGACACCTAGTGGACACCCTTATTGAGCAAAAACCAAAGAAAGTGATTGAACATCCCATATCCCTCTACATAAACTACTCTCACTATTGTTGCTCATGTTGTTTTGTGAAACAACAATGCAAATACACAGTTAATTTTTAAAAAAAAATGAATCACACATTTCTTCCTTTAAATATTAAAATATACAAAAAAATAAATAATAGCTTATTTCTTCGACTTCTCTTGCTATCCCACCCCTCACTATTCACTAATGTTGATTTCTCTACATTCACCTTCAAACCCTACTCAAAATTATTATTTTTTGCTTCAACTTGGTTACAAACATTTTGGCATGTAAAAATGAGTCAAAATGAGATATGAAGGATTTTTTGTTAGTTTAGGGTTGAGTGTGGAGTGAAGGCCTACAAAAAACGGGAATAAAAATATTTTTTAATTAAGGGTTTTTTTTAATAAAATGAATAATTGTGGGGATAGACCCAGTCATCCTTGGGACAGTCAAAGAATGTCTAACATGTCCCCACCTATCTCAAAGATGTTCAAACATCCCCTCATTGTCCCCCCCATCTTGAAAACATTTTGAAGATAGCCAGGGAAAAAGTTAAAAAAATCAAGGATAGCTAGGGGACATCCCTAAGTCATCTCTATAACCCTGAAACATCCCTAGGATGGGAAAAACTTTAAAAAACCCAAAGAAACATCCCCAAAAAACATACAATTATTTCATTGATTAGAAAACCAACTTCTTCAAAATCTAAATGGCATTATTGCAAAAGATGACTAATGTCATATGAAAAAGAATGTCAAACTTTATAAGG